>NC_069509.1:51231193-51296193 GCF_027579735.1 Bombina bombina
TACTAGATACCAGAGTCCTAGGTCCTGGATGAAAGACAAGATCAAAGTCCTAGGTGCTCAAATAAGGTAGAAATATCCGTCTTCTCAAAACCAGAGGCAGCACTCGATCTTCACCCTCCAAAGGTTAATATATCTAGAATCAAACACAAGGAAAGAGGCGCCGTATGTGTGAATCTGAAACAGCCAACATCAGATAGAAAACATGTGCAGGGTACTCACAATATGAAAAGGCACTCCAATGTGCCAATAGGAGCAGGCTGGTATTCACAGCAAACCAGCTGGCTGAACAGGCAATCCAGGATAACCAAAGTGAGAGACTCAGAATCTGGATCCCACGATATGGAGACAGGAGCTAGGTGCAAACAAAGGCACACCACTGTGTGAATCTGTAGGAGTACACTGATAAATTCACAATCTGTACAGGGTACTCACATTCTGTAGCGGCACTCAATTGTGCCAGTGGAAGCAGGCTGGTTTTCTCAGCAAACCAGCTGGCTGTATAAGGAGTAAAGCAGGAGCCTCCGCAGTCCTCCGGATAAAACAGGTAGCTCAGAAATAATCAATTTGGGATGAGGATATATGATTTAAAAAAGGTTTAATAAAGAATAAAAACAATTAAAAATACATATATCACTCATGTGCAGTATATAAGTGACATGCAACGCGTTTCTCGGAATCAACCGTTTCCTCAGGCATGAATTCTAACTCTACACACATCTTATAAATACCTGAGCTACCTGTACTGCCCCACCCTTCAAATTAAACCAGACCAATCACAGAAGCCCTTTGTTTAATTACCCATTAGTTGGTACACCTGCATACTTCTCATCCCCTGCCTTAATGTGCTTGATGGACTGGTGCAAGTGTTATATACAATGGGGGGGAAAGGAAAAAAATTGCCAGCTGCTTATTTTCATATATATATGTATGTATATATTATTATGATCTAACTAGCCCATCAAAGATCATAATATCTTAGCTAAGGGTTTAGTGATAATATTCGTAATGCGTATGTGCTCACCACATAGTATATGTGGCCAGCTCCAAATTGCCTATTTGATCTGTTGTCAACCTCATAGAATAAACAAATCTATATAAATGTTCATACCTGTCTGCTTATGTGTGATGTGATGCGTGACTGGTACATAATTATACTGAATACCATATTGCTCTATTAAGACCTCAATATTTCTCTGTGAGTTCTCCTAACAAATCGCCTTATTCACAAAATGTATTGTTAATCAGGATACCGAGACCAAGATCCTAAAAGGTAAACAATTCTCTGTGATTTTTTGGCGTCTGACGTAAACGCCAGTGATAGGTTGACAAACGCCAGCCTCCAGACCAATCCCGAGTGCTGACCGCTGCATGCCCCTACTCGAGTGTGTCAGCAGATCGTAGGCTCACAAATATGGTAAATTGTACCCCCGGTGCCAGCCGCCCACTACAATTATTGTCGGCGTTAGTGAAGAGTACCGATCAATCTTAGAGTTACTTCTCGAGTCTCAGGTCTGTCAACTGAGGTACCCGCCCCCTTACTACGTCACGGGGCTGTCAACATAAATTCTGTGGGCACTCACATAAATAAATGCATTCGTTTCTATGGCTACATATTTGTAATCCCAAATAGCTGCTCCTATAGGTTAAACTCTGGTACCAGTAAGTATCCAATTGGTGACACTAGATCATACGGCATATATCGATAGTATGCGACCAGCCCCTAAAATCCCCACTATATACATTCCTAAGTGTACCTCTGTCTAATACCATAGTACATAAACACCAAGATAATGAAGGGAATATTAAATAACCGAGATATATCTATTCTCGGCTCACCAGTATTTATAATAATAAGTATTAGTGTTAGCCTGTTTAAGTCAAAAAAAGCTGACTGTCTGTTTCGAAAGCACCATTTATTATCATTATAGCTAAGGTACTATATGCGGAAAAGTGCTTGCCTATTTGTGACCCTTACTTCATAATATGTCTTATTAACTCTTTCTGTTCAACACTAGTCACCCTAACAGTATCACCAATAAATGTGGGGGCCACTACTAGATATAGAGATGAGCTGGTCAATACTTTTACCAGAATGATCAACACATTGTGATCCTAAGATTATTAGTATGTACAACATCTTACCACTCACTTCAAATCCAACTACTGCTAATCCTATCAGTGCCAATAATTCGAGTAAAACTGAACGGGTCATTCATCCCTACCAATAGTTAACATGAGGTATAAAACCGAGTGATATAAATGAACAAATATTATATCTAACCTTAAACACCATGAGAGGCTCCATGATCATATCAGACCTAACTGGTCCTCATAATAAAAATATAACTAATAATAAAGTGAAATCTAACAATCATCAACCATTACAGTGATATTGATATCTCTTATTAATACATCATAATTAAATTAATCAAAAGTGATCTATAAAACAATATCTAAAAATAAAAAAAAAGTGTGTTGAGATAAATGTATAATGTTATTAATCATAAAAATGATAGTGCAGTGATACCTAACAATAAGTGTATAGAGATGTGTGTATAATGTGATAAATCCTAAAAATAATAATAATGAAGTGATACCTAACAATCAACCACCATTATAGTGATATTAATATCTCCTATTGATACATAATAGTTAAACTTCATCAGAGGTGATCTATATACTAATATCTAAATACAAGAAGTGTATTGAGTTCTGTGTATAATGTAATAAATCATAATGGTGACCTACATGCTAATAACTATAATAATCTAGCTACATAAACTAATATAATATGTGAAATTAAATGTGTATGGAGAAGTAGGCAGATGTCCACATAGGATTAAACTCCGGTTCACAATAATGTGCATATAATCATACAAAGCTAGCGGTATCTATTACTTCATTGAGACCTAATGGAAACAATGTTTTGAACTTATAGATCCAATAGGTCTCTCTTTGTCTGAGTCTTGAGAACCTGTTATAAGTACGGCTAGGTGGGATACTTTCTAATGGAGTAATACTAAATCTGCATCTCCCTGCAGTGTGTTCCTGGCAAACATGCCTAGGTACACTATGTTTCATAGATTTGTTTTTAATATTTCTAAGGTGTTCACTCCACCTGGTTCTTATTTTTCTACAGGTTCTCCCAATATATTGGACCCCACATTCGCAGGTGAGAACATATATCACATATGATGAATCACAAGTTATTCTCGAGGTTATCTGATGTTGTTCTCCCGTTGTGTGAGATTTCACCTTGGAAGCTTTATGGGTGATATAATCACACATAAAACAGCGGGTCTTGCCACACCTAAAACTGCCTTTCAGTTGATGTCTAGTGGTCATCATTACGGGTTTCTTTAAGGTGTTTTTCTGTGTTGTACCTTTCGATAACATGACCACTTTACTGGGGGCTAATTTTTGTTTTAAGGTAGATGCCCTTCGATATACCACTTTAGGCCGTCCAGGTAATGTTTTTTTCAAAATGGGGTCTCTCATAAGAAGTGGCCAATGTTTTTCTAGGGTTTTTCTTATAGCTTTATAGTTAGAGTTATATTGGGTCACAAATAGAGGGATCTCCTTGTATGAGTTCTCTTGTTTTTTCTCATCGTTGTTATTTATTGACATAAGTAAATTTGTACGATTGAGTTCCCTGGCCCTTTTATAGCTGTTAGTTACCAGTTGTAATGGGTAGCCTTTCTCTAAAAATCTTGACTTAAGTGTTTGTGATTGTTCGTCATACTTGTCTATAGAGGAGCAATTACGTCTTATTCTACAAAACTGACTGAAAGGGATATTTTTCTTCCAATTTAGTAAATGATTGCTCCCAAAGTGTAAGAAATTATTGCAATCAACTTGTTTAAAGTAGGTTGCAGTACAAATATTACCATCAATATCCCAAGTGAGACTTAGATCCAAAAATTCTATTGTAGATTGCTGAATGTTGGAAGTAAAACCAATGCCCATATTGTTACTGTTAAGATGCAATACAAATTCTTTTGCCTCAGTTAAGGAACCATCAAAGATAAACAAGAGATCATCTATGTAACGGCCATAGAACACCAGATTGCCCCACCAGTTCGATTCATAAATATACAACTTTTCGAAATGGCCCATGAAGAGATTGGCAAAGCTTGGGGCAAATCTGGTGCCCATGGCCGTACCTTTGATCTGCAAATAAAATTCATCTTGAAACTGAAAATAATTATGATGTAAAATATAATCAATCAGTGTAAGTAAATATTCCTTTTGTGTTTTGGGCATATAGATGTCTCCCTCAAGGTATAGACTAGTGGTGAATAAACCTATCTCATGCGTGATGTTTGAGTATAGAGATCCTACATCGCAAGATACCCATAGGATGTTGGTATTCTTATTAAATTTAATCCGTGATAGCTTATCCAGTAGATCTTTGGTGTCTTTGATGTAGGATGGGAGATTGCACACATATCTCTGGAGATAAAAATCTACATATTCCGACAGTTTGTCAGTCAGACTATTAATGCCGGCAATAATTGGTCTACCCGGAGGTACTTTTTCATCCTTATGTAATTTTGGGAGATGGTAATAAAAGGGTATATCAGGGTGATTTGGCATCAAATATCGTTTTTCTTTTTTGTTTAGAATACCAGATGTATGACCATAATCCAATATTTTCCCCAGTTTTTTGGAAAAATCCAAAGTTGGGTCGGCTGTCAATTTTCTATAGTATTCTTGATCCAAAAGGATGCGTTTAGCTTCCTTAAGGTAATCACAAAGGTCTTGTAGAACAATCCCACCCCCCTGTCGGCCTGACGGATGACCAAATTGTCATTCATAGCCAGGTTATGTAATGCTCTTGCCTCATTCGGCCAGATCTTTTTATTTTTGGGGATATGGTTGGGAATTCTCTCCCAATCTTCCATTACCAGCTGTTGAAATAGGTCAATGTAAGAAACATCCTCCTTTGGAGGAGACCATGTAGAGGGGGGGTGGAAAGAGGTGTGTAAATATTCCTCAAAGAGGGTTTCTGTAATTTGACTGGGATCGCAATAGAGAAGATTAGATGATTCTCTTTCTCTTTGCGAATCTAGAGTGATTGGCATACCTGATATGTTACGGTTCTTCATCATTTTTAATGCAAAGTATCTTTGCAATGACAGCTTTCGTGTATATCTATTCAAATCTACAAACAGATTGAAAATATTATGCGTACTGGGGGGACAGTAAGAAAGGCCCCTCCCTAGAATTCTAACTTCGTCATCCGTAAGGGCATGTGAGGACAGATTGAAAATTCCACTTTTTAATTTTTGTAATTGTGTTTTTTGGTGGGTTTTCCCTCTGCCTCGTTTTCCCCGTTTGGGTACGGTCTCTTTTTTTGATTTGACACTTGTGGTGTTGGTCTCCTCCAAAGAGGTGCCAACTGGGGGGTCTCTAAAAAAACCCCCCCAGACGTGGATGGTAAATTGTCCCTATTTACACTTTCTTCCGATACAGACTGATTACCCTCCATATGACTAAGCGACTGATATCTATTATATATAGGTATATAATTAGGATTATCAGAATCTTGATGAGACAGATTTCTTCTATAGTCTCTATCACTATGGGGAGGTCTCTCATTCTGCAGTGTGGGGTACCCAGAATTTCTAGAATTGTTTGTGTTGTATCTGGGACTCATCATATTCCCATTATGGTTGTCATATCTGGGAGTCATCGTATTCCCATTATGGTTGTTATAGGGCCTGGTATCTGTGTTGTGGCCGTCATACCCTCTATGGGATTGGTTATTGTTATAGTTATTCCATTGATTTTCTCTAGGCCCATGGTATTGCCTATAATTCCTATTGTTTCCATTATAATTGTAATTGTTAGCTTTTGTGTTGTTATTATTATTAGGATTTTTTACCACTGTCCACTCGGTATTGGTCTGAGGTTTAGCTCTATTATATGTGTGGACTTCTCCTTTGATGTAATCATCATCATCACGTTTCATTTTTTTGTTTTTTTTGGCTATGATTTCTAAAGTGAAATCATCTACCCCTTTGATAGTTTGTGTATTTAATCTCACATAGTCCGGATGTTCTTTGAACCCTTCCAGATCTTTTTGTACAGAGTCAATTTCTATCCCAGTTTCATCCACTAGTTTTTGTCTATGTGCGATAAGTAGATCTATTAATTTAAAAGCACATTCATCTAAAGTAGAAAACCACTTAGATAGTAGCTCAGGGTCATTCTTAAAAGAACAATTCTTAAATAGTCTAAGCCCTCTGGGTATCTGCTTTTTCTCTTTATATTTTTTCAGGCAGTCCAAATCCCACCAATGTCTGTTCTCTATTTTTAATAGATCCTCTAATTTGGAAAATAGATTTTCAATGCTCACTAGTACTAGTGGGTCATTGTTAACAGAGGGATTGGAATCACTATCATTAGAATTGTGATTAAGTCTCCTCTGGGCTCTTTCAGTGGATGACAACATGTTGTGTGTGGATATTAATAAGCTGCACCCCTATATAACACCAAACTAAAACAGGAGTAGCAATGTGAAAACAAAGGGAAAAACCCAATAGGGGGCGCTACCAAGAAATATATGTTTCAAACCATCAATACACAGATAACAAATATGACAAAATATGGTATTGGTGTGTGTATGCACACTACTAGATACCAGAGTCCTAGGTCCTGGATGAAAGACAAGATCAAAGTCCTAGGTGCTCAAATAAGGTAGAAATATCCGTCTTCTCAAAACCAGAGGCAGCACTCGATCTTCACCCTCCAAAGGTTAATATATCTAGAATCAAACACAAGGAAAGAGGCGCCGTATGTGTGAATCTGAAACAGCCAACATCAGATAGAAAACATGTGCAGGGTACTCACAATATGAAAAGGCACTCCAATGTGCCAATAGGAGCAGGCTGGTATTCACAGCAAACCAGCTGGCTGAACAGGCAATCCAGGATAACCAAAGTGAGAGACTCAGAATCTGGATCCCACGATATGGAGACAGGAGCTAGGTGCAAACAAAGGCACACCACTGTGTGAATCTGTAGGAGTACACTGATAAATTCACAATCTGTACAGGGTACTCACATTCTGTAGCGGCACTCAATTGTGCCAGTGGAAGCAGGCTGGTTTTCTCAGCAAACCAGCTGGCTGTATAAGGAGTAAAGCAGGAGCCTCCGCAGTCCTCCGGATAAAACAGGTAGCTCAGAAATAATCAATTTGGGATGAGGATATATGATTTAAAAAAGGTTTAATAAAGAATAAAAACAATTAAAAATACATATATCACTCATGTGCAGTATATAAGTGACATGCAACGCGTTTCTCGGAATCAACCGTTTCCTCAGGCATGAATTCTAACTCTACACACATCTTATAAATACCTGAGCTACCTGTACTGCCCCACCCTTCAAATTAAACCAGACCAATCACAGAAGCCCTTTGTTTAATTACCCATTAGTTGGTACACCTGCATACTTCTCATCCCCTGCCTTAATGTGCTTGATGGACTGGTGCAAGTGTTATATACAATGGGGGGGAAAGGAAAAAAATTGCCAGCTGCTTATTTTCATATATATATGTATGTATATATTATTATGATCTAACTAGCCCATCAAAGATCATAATATCTTAGCTAAGGGTTTAGTGATAATATTCGTAATGCGTATGTGCTCACCACATAGTATATGTGGCCAGCTCCAAATTGCCTATTTGATCTGTTGTCAACCTCATAGAATAAACAAATCTATATAAATGTTCATACCTGTCTGCTTATGTGTGATGTGATGCGTGACTGGTACATAATTATACTGAATACCATATTGCTCTATTAAGACCTCAATATTTCTCTGTGAGTTCTCCTAACAAATCGCCTTATTCACAAAATTTATTGTTAATCGGGATACCGAGACCAAGATCCTAAAAGGTAAACAATTCTCTGTGATTTTTTGGCGTCTGACGTAAACGCCAGTGATAGGTTGACAAACGCCAGCCTCCAGACCAATCCCGAGTGCTGACCGCTGCATGCCCCAACTCGAGTGTGTCAGCAGATCGTAGGCTCACAAATATGGTAAATTGTACCCCCGGTGCCAGCCGCCCACTACAATTATTGTCGGCGTTAGTGAAGAGTACCGATCAATCTTAGAGTTACTTCTCGAGTCTCAGGTCTGTCAACTGAGGTACCCGCCCCCTTACTACGTCACGGGGCTGTCAACATAAATTCTGTGGGCACTCACATAAATAAATGCATTCGTTTCTATGGCTACATATTTGTAATCCCAAATAGCTGCTCCTATAGCAAGGCTCAAAAATTCCACTCGCCAACTCGCAATTGGCGAGTGAAATTTATGCAGTGGCGAGTAAGTTTTTGCTGCAGATCTGGCTCACTATTTAATTGTTCCCCAGGCAGTGGCGGCTCTGAAGCAGCCGCCTAATTAGCCTAATTAGAGAGCCGCCACTGAGTCTGATAGTCTCTTCAGATTGTCTCCTACCCCCTGCCATCCTCACATACCCGCCATGCTAGCCTTGTTGATTCAGGGTTGGGGGCGTGCTGGGTCATGCCCACTTCAGTGTAATATCAGGTCGAAAGGATTGAGCGCGCTCAATTCAAATTGGGAATTTGTCAGCTGAGCAGAGCTAGCTAGCGAGTGGAGTCTGGACCGGACCGGTGAGTGTGACGAGGAGAAGAGTGCCGCATCCAGGAGACTCAGCATCATGTTCCTGGCACCAGGCAGGTAGATAACACTTTGTGAGACTTTAAGCCCTGCTGCGGGCTAGCAGTGGACAGGACCGAGAGAGCTTGTGGGAGGAGACCGGTAAACTATGATGACATGCTCGTTACCATTCCTGAATGAAGAAGTCCGGTCACCCTAGCCTACAGAATTAACAAGGTATTGGAACGTATGTGTCTTGGGCGGGCTGCAGTCTCATTTTATTATTACTGAGTGTAATAATAAAATGAGACTGCAGCCCAAGACACATACGTTCCAATACCTTGTTAATTCTGTAGGCTAGGGTGACCGGACTTCTTCATTCAGGAATGGTAACGAGCATGTCATCATAGTTTACCGGTCTCCTCCCACAAGCTGCGGGGTTATGAGTGACGCGTAAGCAGCACAGCACAGGCACAGCCTCCACCTTCACCATTTCTATTCTTATACAACATCGTAGGTGGGTGCCTGAAATTTTGATTTAGTTTAAATATCATGGTTGTATCAGCTCTCTGTCTCTTACGATCAAACACATAAGTAAAACAAGTGGCATACTCAGTAAGCTCTGTAGACAGGCTGGCATTCTGCTTTGGGCATATAATAACTATCCTGTTAACCATGTGCCATCACAACCAATCAACAAAAATGTCATCAGGCCTACTGCAGTAGGCTGATTTCCATTCCTCAACATGCAAGGGCCCAATGTCAAAACTACAGGTTTTATTTAGCTAAAATGATACAAGCTATGGTGTGTTTAGACGTGCAGACTGATTACATATTTTTTATTTATGTTTGGGAAGCTTTATCTGACATATTACATTACTGCACACTACCTGGGCACCTTTCCAAATGACATAGTTTCTCAATGGTACACTTTATATGTCTGTCATCTATCATATCCCAAACGTTAATGCCTTAATGGTTTTGTATTTATTTATTTAAGAAAAGAGCAAGCCCCCCCAATACCATTTTCATATTATTATTAATATTATTATTATGACTACTACTATGACAATATTTATGTATTTGGAAAGTGACGACAGAAAACAGGGAATGCAGTCTGGGGTATAAGGATTATATTCCCTAGAGAGTTTCCTGTATTGACCATAGGTGTACAAACAACTGGTGAGCTAGGAAGAAATGTAAAAAACAAAAAAAACAACAACAACCCCCCAAAAAAACCTTCGCATTTTTATTTGCATAATTTAATAACAAAAAAGCCACTTTATTCCCATGTAAATAACAATCAATAATTCATGTATATTTAGTCAGCTATGCAGAAAGATACTCTAAGCTGGCAATCTTTATATATTTGAAAAATAGTGTTATTACCTGAAATAAAATGTGCTCTATTCTTGTTTTTATATTTAGTAGCTAGTGTTACTTCTGCTGTCAGAGTGCTCCACACATGTCTGTAAAACTCAGTGTTAGGGTTAAGTTTTTACAGCCACAAGAAATATATGCAAGGGTTTAACTGCGCAGAGAAAAGCCACTTGTCACAAAAAAAACAAAAATGGTCTTAGCTTTTCTGTTGATTCTTTACTATGTTTAATGGCTGTTGAGACATAAAGTGTTACTAACGGCACCAGAAGCGCACACAACAGCACAGTATACATAAAGATATGTAGAAGGTGTGCAGGTAATAAGTGTATATCGCCATAAAATGTATGAGACAAGTGGATTTTCTCTGTGCAGTTTTACCCTTGCATATATTTCTTGTGGCTGCACTGGCTAAACATATGAAAAGAAGGGTTGAAGTAGTGGGCGTGACGTGGGCGGGTCAGTGGGCGTGGTGTGGGTATGCAGTGGGCGGGTGATGGGTGGGATCAGAAGTGGCGAGTAACATTTTGGCCTGGCTAGTAGCTTAGGACCTGAAATTTTGAGCCCTGTCCTATAGGTTAAACTCTGGTACCAGTAAGTATCCAATTGGTGACACTAGATCATACGGCATATATCGATAGTATGCGACCAGCCCCTAAAATCCCCACTATATACATTCCTAAGTGTACCTCTGTCTAATACCATAGTACATAAACACCAAGATAATGAAGGGAATATTAAATAACCGAGATATATCTATTCTCGGCTCACCAGTATTTATAATAATAAGTATTAGTGTTAGCCTGTTTAAGTCAAAAAAAGCTGACTGTCTGTTTCGAAAGCACCATTTATTATCATTATAGCTAAGGTACTATATGCGGAAAAGTGCTTGCCTATTTGTGACCCTTACTTCATAATATGTCTTATTAACTCTTTCTGTTCAACACTAGTCACCCTAACAGTATCACCAATAAATGTGGGGGCCACTACTAGATATAGAGATGAGCTGGTCAATACTTTTACCAGAATGATCAACACATTGTGATCCTAAGATCATTAGTATGTACAACATCTTACCACTCACTTCAAATCCAACTACTGCTAATCCTATCAGTGCCAATAATTCGAGTAAAACTGAACGGGTCATTCATCCCTACCAATAGTTAACATGAGGTATAAAACCGAGTGATATAAATGAACAAATATTATATCTAACCTTAAACACCATGAGAGGCTCCATGATCATATCAGACCTAACTGGTCCTCATAATAAAAATATAACTAATAATAAAGTGAAATCTAACAATCATCAACCATTACAGTGATATTGATATCTCTTATTAATACATCATAATTAAATTAATCAAAAGTGATCTATAAAACAATATCTAAAAATAAAAAAAAACCGTTAAAAATGTCCCCCAAACTGGGCCCCTAAGGAAATCTTTTAATTCCTTAATTCCATATGCCCCTCTAGTAAGCGACTCGCAAATCAGTTTACCTTTCCGTGCACGGACAGTTGCGCTTGTGTGATCATATCGGATCACATGTGACGTACCAAATTTGCGCATGCGTGATGTCTAAGAGGAGTGAAAAATCCGGAACTATTAGATAAAAACCTTTCTGTGCTTTTTCTTACGGACATTGAAGAAAAGTACACAGGGTATCAAAGTACCGTTTATTTTATAGCATTCTAAAATTAGTGAAGATAAATTTTAGAATGAGAATTATATTGATTTTTAAACAAAGTCCAAATATAGTAAGGGGCTTTTAATATATGAAGAATATATATGTAAACACACTGGAGGCGCAACTGGTGAAGCAGGAAGTTGAACGCTTCAGACAGAGTCTGCTACTGAATTCGTTCCCCCTGCTCATCAGGTAATGAAGATCGGGAAATTCATTGTGGTGCGCATGCGCATCGAAGTGCGAGTAGCGTTCATATGTCATCTTCACTGCGTGATGACACAGTTGAAAGCCTTGTGAACAAGCAGAGGTATTGAAAACAATTTTTAACGATGATGAAGAAGGTAAAGGGAGGAGGAGTTAGGGGCCATTTTGGAGACCTATATTTAGATGATTACATTACCGATATTTATGATCTGCTTCACTATTGGGGGTATGTGAATAATGGTTGTTTGGTTATGTATTTTTGGAATAAATAGTGTTCTTAGTGGTGTTTACTGTCCCTTTAAGGCTCCAAGGAAGAGCAACAGACTTAAACACAGACCTGATTCTGATCAAGGCCTGACAAAAAAATTGCACATCTGGCACATCCTCCATCTGCGAGACTATGCAGGAACTATTAAAAATACCGATGCCCACTCCTATGTGATACGAGCAAAGACTCGTGGAAGGAGAACAAACTGAGGAACAGGGATGTCAGACTGAAATCCCAAAGAACCGCCAGGGATTTTAACAGAGCAGCCTGCTGATCTCTAGACCCTTAAACGTAACAAGAAAGTTTGGCGTACTGCCATCTCCAACTCCAGCACCCCCCATTTGAGGGTTAACCTGGAGAACACCTCTGGGAGAAGCATCCATTCCCCGGAATGATCTGACTCTCAAGAAGTCCATTCACGGTATCCACTCCTGAAATGTAAATAGTGGAGAGACAACAAATTTGAGCGTCCACTCACTGAACAATCCACGCCAATCATGGCTAAGGAACTCCAGGATCCACCCAGGTGGTTGATGTAAACCACTGAGATTAAATTATTTTGAAAAACTTAGGCCAAGCCATCAGAACATTGTAGAATGCTGTCAACTCCAAGATGGTTATGGAATAGCAGACTCCTCCCAAGTCCATAGTCACCAACCCAACAGGCTGGCGTCCGTGGTCATCATTACTCAGGAAGGACTCCTGAAGCATTTGTCCCGAGACAGATGCTCCTGCAAAAACCACCACAGGAAATAATCTCATGTCGACAGATCAAGATCTATCCTCAGAGACAGAACCACATGATCCCCGTTCCACTATCTGAGCATGCATAACAGCAAACTCTCAGATGGAACCGAGCAAGGGATAATGCCCAATGAAGCATCCATCAGACCAATTACCTCCATACATTGAGTCACTGAAGGGACAAACAGTAGAGTGCAGAGAGAGGCAAGAGGAAAGAATCCTTGATTTTTCTGACCTCTGACAAAAATATTGTCAGAGATAGGAACTTATATGGTCTCTAAGAAAACTATGCCTGTAGCTGGAACAAGGGAACCCATTTTCAGATTCACTTCCTATCCGTGGGAATAAAGAAATGACAACAAGATCTCTGTATGAGAGATTGCTTGTTGAAAAGATGGCACCTGAAACATTGTATAGTCCAGGAAGGGTACCACAGCAATACCCCGAAACCCAATCCCTGCCAAGATAGCCCCCTCTGGGAGCCGTGACAAGGCCAAAGGAAAGAGCCACAAACTGAAAATGATTGACAGAAAGGCAAAACTCAGGAACTTGAAAATACACGTCCTCCAGGTCTATGGTCACCATAAACTGACCCTCTTGGACCAAAGGAAGAATGGAACCACTGGTTTCCATTTTGAAGGACGATACCCTGAGAAAACTTGTTAAGACACTTTAGATCTATCATAGGACGAAAAATTCCCTCTATTTCGGAAACCACAAACAGGAATAAATAGAAATCTGGACCCTGTTCCCTTACAGGAACTGGAACTATCACTCACAGGGAAGAGAGGTCCCAAACGCACTTCAAAATTGCCTCACTGTTATCTGGCCTGCAGATAAAACTGAGAGGAGGAACTTGCCTCTGGGAGGAAGGTATGAATTCTATGTAGAAAACCTGAGATACGAGATGTCCGCAGCCTATCTGGGACATCTGGTATCAATGTTCGAAGACAAACAGAGAGATTCCGCCCCCCACCTGGACCGATGCCGGCAGTGACATTTTATTCATACATGAAACAATGCTGCCATCTAAAGGATAATTATTTAATGAATAAAGATAAAAACGATGACGATATAGGCTGAACATTTTCCCCTTTATCCAGAAAAAAATTAACAACTCCTACGGTATATAGAGCAGACACAGGAGAAAAAATGACAACTATGACGCTGCTTCGCTCCTATGAAGACAGAACCGGAAGTCACTGACTCTAGAGAAGGGAAACTGCGCCATTACTAAAAGCGTGCATTCCCTTCTCCGACAAAAGACTGCTCAGCAGCCGGAAGGCTATAAGCAAGCAGCATGTATCATGCGACTACAACTGTACACATTTTATGCAATAGCAGCACCGTAGCTAACTAGAGCAAACAATGTGACCACATCAAATCAGCATGTATAATACACATTTCCCTTTCTTGCATTTTCCATCATGCATATCCAAAAGCAGCACTTTAGCTTACTTGAGCAAACAGCCCCAATAAACGCCCAAATAGTGCCTCCAAGAATATAATAGCAGCCACAAAGGATTAAATGTCTCATTTAACCCCTAAATCTCTCTCTCTCACACCAGTGCCGGCACCCTGGCCTTAAATAATCCAGCCCAGTCGATTAAAATACAATGTCCCAAATATATTGCAGTATAACATAATGTGCCAGCCTCCTAGCCCCAGAAGACAAAAAGCAATTACTTGCATCTAGCCGTCCGGCAAGAGGACAGCCTACATAGCGTGAGAGGACGCCACTCCTCACAGAGACCTGTAGAAAAAAGAAAGAACAGAGTAAACCTACTCTGGCTTTCTATACCCTGGGCAGCAATTATGTTAGGAAAACGCAGCAAGGCCCGCCTCCCAAGTTCCTAACTGCTTTAAAGCCACCACTGCCCTACTGAAGAGACTAACGTGGAGTACGGCTACACCCAATCTTGAAAGGAAAGATCAGAGTACTCCGGCTTTCAAACTAGTTAAAATCTTGCTTGAAGTAAAAGAAATCCAATTTTCTTCAGACACCAAAACGTCACCTCCTCCATGCACCAAGGCAAAGAGAATGGGGATTGTGGGAAAGGAAGTGATACTTAATAGTTTGACTGTGGTGCTATTTGCCTCCTCCTGCTGGCCAGTAGTGGTATTCCCAACAGTAATTGATGAAGCCATGAACTCACCATATCTTAGGAAAGAAATGTATTCATGCATGTACGTGTTTGTACATTTGTGTATGTTTGTGCGCAATCATTGCTTTGTTGTGTATATAGATACACACTTATGTGTGCGCAATCATTGGTGTATTTGTGTGCGCAATCATTAGTGTATTTGTGTGCGCAATCAGTGGTTTGTAGTGTGCATTCCTGCATACATGTGTGTGTAAACTGATTGGTGTATTTGTGTACGCAATCAGTGGTTTGTAGTGTGCATTCCTGCATACATGTGTGTGTAAACTGATTGGTGTATTTGTGTACGCAATCAGTGGTTTGGAATGTGTATTCCTGCATACATGTGTGTGTAAACTGATTAATGTATGTGTGCGCAATCATTAGTGTATTTGTGTGCGCAATCTAGTGTATTTGTGTGCGCAATCAGTGGTTTGTAGGAGGAATTCCTGCATACATGTGTGTGTAAACTGATTGGTGTATTTGTGTACGCAATCAGTGGTTTGTAGTGTGTATTCCTGCATACATGTGTGTGTAAACTGATTGGTGTATTTGTGTATGCAATCAATGGTTTGTAATGTGCATTCTTGCATACATGTGTGTGTAAACTGATTGGTGTATTTGTGTGTGCAATCATTGGTTTGTAGAGTGCATTCCTGCATACATGTGTGTGTAAACTGATTGGTGTATTTGTGTGTGCAATCTTTGGTTTGTAATGTGCATTCCTGCATACATGTGTGTGTAAACTGATTGGTGTATTTGTGTGTGCAATCTTTGGTTTGTAGAGTGCATTCCTGCATACATGTGTGTGTAAACTGATTGGTGTATTTGTGTGTGCAATCAATGGTTTGTAATGTGCATTCCTGCATACATGTGTGTGTAAACTGATTGGTGTATTTGTGTACAAAATCAGTGGTTTGTAATGTGTATTTCTGCATATATCTGTGTGTAAACTGATTGGTGTATTTGTGTGCGCAATCAGTGGTTTGTAGAGTGCATTCCTGCATACATGTGTGTGTAAACTGATTGGTGTATTTGTGTGTGCAATCATTGGTTTGTAGAGTGCATTCCTGCATACATGTGTGTGTAAACTGATTGGTGTATTTGTGTGCGCAATCAGTGGTTTGTAGAGTGCATTCCTGCATACATGTGTGTGTAAACTGATTGGTGTATTTGTGTGTGCAATCATTGGTTTGTAGTGTGCATTCCTGCATACATGTGTGTGTAAACTGATTGGTGTATTTGTGTGTGCAATCATTGGTTTGTAGTGTGCATTCCTGCATACATGTGTGTAAACTCATTGGTGTGCTTGCATGTGCAGTCAGTGGTTTGTATTAAGCATTCCTGCATACATGTGTGTAAACTCATTGGTGTGCTTGCATGTGCAATCAGTGGTTTGTATTAAGCATTCCTGCATACATGTGTGTAAACTCATTGGTGTGCTTGCATGTGCAATCAGTGGTTTGTATTAAGCATTCCTGCATACATGTGTGTAAACTCATTGGTGTGCTTGCATGTGCAATCAGTGGTTTGTATTAAGCATTCCTGCATACATGTGTGTGTAAACTGATTGGTGTATTTGTGTGTGCAATCATTGGTTTGTAGTGTGCATTCCTGCATACATGTGTGTAAACTCATTGGTGTGCTTGCATGTGCAATCAGTGGTTTGTATTAAGCATTCCTGCATACATGTGTGTAAACTCATTGGTGTGCTTGCGTGTGCAATCATTGGTTTGTAGTATGTATACATGTACTGTGTGCCTGTGTAAATGCAATAATAGGTTTGCCCAAAGACTTGAACTCTGACCTTTTGCATAGTCTCTGGACTACTCTGCTCAGATATTCTACGTGGGGCTACACAGACATATAGAGCCAGTCCTTCCTCCCGCCATGCCTGTTGTAGACCCAGCACCTCGAACGGTGTGTCCACTATAGAAGGTGAACTTAAACCTGGCACCTGGAAAGGAATATAGAGAGAAGAAAGTAATTTTGTGATTACTGTCTGTGATGTAGGAAATGGGGCATCGAGACCTGAAAACTCACCAGGGAGAGGAGCCACACAATCACGGCATTGTAAGTGTTAGCAAGGGTGAGCAAGGAATCAGAAGAGCGGCCACTCTGCTGTCCAGGTATAATGATCTGACCACAGCTAGACAACCAGAATGTAAGGAGAAGAGTCTCTACCTCACTGCTTACAGGGGACAGCAATGGGCTAATATGCGGAGAGTAAGACGCTTCCTAAAAAGAGGATAAATTAAATGGAAACGAAAATTAAACATTCAAGATTTAGATAGAGCCTACAATGGGAAAAAAACACTTTCCAGTTTATCCTGATATCCTTTGCTGAAAGTTAACTCCCTTCAGTGAGAGTATACTGAGGTATGGCAGCCGTGTTTGCAAAAATGTTAAAGGGACAGTAAAGTCAAAAGTAAATTTAAATAGTATGGATATAGCAAAACATTTTAAACATATTTCCAATTTACTTCTATCATCAATTTTGCTTAGTTCTCTTGGTATCTTTTGTTAAAGGGTAATAATAGGTGAGCTTAGGAGCGTGTCTTTAGCCTTCTGGCAGCAGTGGTTGCAACAATGTTTTTAGCAATGTTTTACATAGTTCAGTGCTCTCCTTCAGGACCTATTTAGGGCTAGTTTGCGACGGTAGTGACTTCTGCGTTAACTCCGCTAGTCTGAGTTTTTTTTGCGCGCATCGGGTTGCGCTCGTATTCCAAATTGAAGGTAAAAAGTTTTCACACAAGCGCTAACCTAACGCGCAAAAAGCCGAAACTTGGAATATCGCAACCACGTTAACATATATCCCTATAGGCTTCAATGAAGTGCAAAAACTGCAAAAAAAAAAAAAAACATACCCTTTTCAATCATACACAACAGTTAGCGCACCAATTGTAATCTTGCCCTAAATGGGGACACCAAACCAGCTGATGCAAATACTAATTATTTTTTAAATGTTTGTTCCACAAATCATTAAATCAATTTATGCTAAATTATGCAATAAATTTGGATGGCTTAACCCCTCACGTTGGCCGTTCTTTTCCATTGAAGGGGATAAATAAAGTGGCTCTAGACATAATAGATGAGACTGCACTATCGCCTGATCCCTCCAAGAGTGAGGCATTTTGTAATAGCATATCAGCGCCATTAGCAGGCAAAAAAACCTCTTAAGGACAAGCGACATACAGAGTAGGTCCATCTCATTAAGGGGTTAACTAACTTTTATAAATAATCAATGTATCCTATGCTTATCATTGCCTGCTTATATACATAGCGCCATCGACAATTGCAACATACATAACAGGCCTCTATGAAAGCCATGGGGTTAAATAAACGTCTATGAGCTGTCGTGATCCCTCTTTCCCCTCTTACTGGATGAAACAGTACTGGCGTTTCCACTGCCATTGGCTGACGACTGTTCACTGAGCTTCGAGGTTTCAGCTCTTCCAACTGCGTCTGCATTCTCTGACGTTTCTTCTTTTCTTTTTCCTGCTTTTCCCGTAGATCTATCTCTTCTTTGCTGCAGGAATACATGAGACGTGAAAACAATTGTGAGTCTACACAAGTTTTAAATTATTTCTGAAATTCTTTATATTGATAAATTAAACAAAATAGAGTGAAAAGTATTTAATATGTTATATAGAGTTGTTACTTATTGCAGTAAAGAACCAATATACTCATTAAAATGCCAGGTTTATAAAAGTTTATGGTTAAAGGGACACGAAACCCAATAATTTTCTTTTAAATTCTGATAGATCAATTGATTTTAAACAACTTTCCAGTTTACTTCTATTTCAAATTTGCTAAATTCTCTTGGTATCCTTTGTTAAAGGAACATCAATGCACTACTGGGAGCTAGCTGACCACATATGGCGAGCCAATGACAAGAGGCATTTATGTGCAGTCACCAGTCAGCAGTTAACTCCCAGTCGTGCATTACTGCTCCTGAGCCTACCTAGGTATTTTTGCAACAAAGGATACCAAGGGAACAAAGCAAAGCAAATAATAGAAGTAGATACCAGATAAATTCCTTTCCTTCCTGGCAGGGAGAGTCCACAACTTCATTCCTTACCATTGGGAAATACAACACCTGGCCACCAGGAGGAGGCAAAGACACCCCAGCCAAAGGCTTAAATATCGCTCCCACTTCACCTATCCCCCAGTCAGTCTGCAGAGGGAACAAGGAAAAGTAGAAGAAACATCAGGGTATAAAAGGTGCCAGAAGAAAAAATATAAAAAGGGAGCCGCCCATCAAAAACATAGATTACGGGCAGGGTCATGGACTCTCCCTGCCAGGAAAGAAAATAATTTATCTGGTAAGCATAAATTATGTTTTCCTTCCAAAAGGCAGGAAGAGTCCACAACTTCATTCCTTACTGTTGGGAAAACTATACCCAAGCTCCAGAGGACACTGAATGAATAATGGGAGGGAACAGAAAAAAGAGGCGGACTCTATTCTGAGGGCACCACAGCCTGCAAAACTTTCCTCCAGAAAGCTGCTTCAGTGGAAGCAAATACATCAAACTTGTAAAATTCAGAAAAGGTGTGTAAGGAAGACCAGGTAGCCGCCTTACAAATCCGATCCATTGAGGTTTCGTTCTTAAAGGCCCAGGAGGAAGCCACTGCTCTAGTGGAATGAGTCGTAATCCTCTCAGGAGGCTGTCGTCTCGCTGTATCATAAGCTAAGCGGATGACACTCCTCAACCAGAAAGATAGAGAAGTCGTAGTAGCCTTCTGCCCCTTATGCTTCCCTGTATAGATGACAAACAAAGAAGAAGATTGTCTGCATTCCACAATAGAACTTCAAGGCACAAACCACATCTAGATTGTGAAGCAAACGTTCCTTCGCTGAAGAAGGATTAGGACACAAGGAAGGAACAACAATCTCTTGATTAATGTTACGATCCGACACCACCTTAGGGAGGAACCCTAATTTAGTGTGTAAAACTGCCTTATCAGCATGAAAAAACAGATAAGGGGGAGTCACATTGCAAAACACAAATCTCAGAAACTCTGTGTGCAGAAGCAATAGCCAACAAAAAAAGAACCTTCCAAGATAACAATTTAATGTCAACAGTATGCATAGGCTCAAACGGAGCCTGCTGCAAAACACTAAGAACAAGATTGAGGCTCCAAGGCGGAGCCCCAGATCTAAACACAGGTCTGATCCTAGTCAGAGCCTTAACAAAGGACTGCTCATCTGGAAGCTCAGCCAATCTTTTGTGCAGTAACACCGACAGGGCCGATATCTGTTCCTTCAGTGAACTAGCAGATAAACCCTTCTCCAGTCCATCCTGGAGAAAAGATAAAATTCTGGCAACCTTAACCTTATGCCAGGAAAAACCACGCTCTTCACACCAGTACAAGCAAGTCCTGCACTCTTTGCGGTAGATACGATGAGTAACTGGCTTACAAGTTTGAACCAGAGTGTCGATAACACTCTAAGAAAACCCTCTCTTGGCTAAGACTAAGCATTCAATCTCCACGCAGTTAGCCTCAGAGAATCTAGATTTTGATAAACGAAGGGACCCTGTATCAGCAGATCTCTCCACCAGGTAACCTCCACTTAAGATGAGGACATCCCCACCAGATCCACAAACCGCGTCCTTCGAGGCCACGACGGAGCAATCAGAATCATTGATGCTCGCTCCTGCTTGATGTGAGCTACCACATGAGGGGAAGCAGTAATGGAGGAAAAATATATAAGTCTGAACCTCCATGGTACTGATAGGGCATCTATCAATTCCGCCTGAGGATCCCTTGATCTCGACCCGTATCTGGGTAGCTTGGTATTGAGGCAGGATGCCATGAGATCTATCTCCGGCGTCCCCCACTCGCTGCATATCTCTGCAAACACCACAGGGTGGAGAGACCATTCCCCTGGGTGAAATGATTGCCTGCTGAGGAAGTCCACTTCCCAGTTGTCCACACCCGGAATGTGGATCGCTGAGAACGTACATCCATGAGTCTCCGCCCACTCTAGTATCTGAGATACTGCTCTCATCACCAAGGAACTTCTGGTTCCCCCCTGATGGTTGATGTAGGCAACCGAGGTTATATTGTCTGATTGGAATCTGATAAACTGTGACAAACCCAGAAGGGGTCAAGCCTTTAAGGCATTGAAGATTGCCCGTAGTTCCAAAATATTGATCGGAAGGGAGGACTCCTCCTGAGTCCACAGACCTTGTGCCATCTTGGCACCCCAAACAGCTCCCCAGCCGGAAAGGCTTGCGTCCGTAGTCACAATCTCCTAGGATGGTCTCAAGAAGCACATGCCTTGGGACAGATGATCTGGATAGAGCCAGCAAGAGAGCGAGTCTCTCGACAGGTTGTCCAGCACAATCTGTTGAGACAGATCTGAATGCATAGTTGTAAGGGTCTGAGATGAAATCTGGCAAAAGGAATGATGTCCATACAAGACACCATGAGTCCGATCACCTCCATACACTGAGCCACTGAGGATCTCAAGGAGGCCTGGAGGGCAAGACATACAGAAGTTAACTTGCTACGTCTCTGATCTGTGAGGAATATTCTCATGGATATGGTGTCAATAATTGTCTCCAGGAAATTCACCCTTGTACTTGGAGTAAGAGAACTCTTTTCCAAGTTTATCTTACATCAATGTGATCGAAGAAGATTGAGAAGGGACTCCGAATGTCCTTCCGCTAGAGGAAAAGATGGTGCCTGTACCAAGATATTGTCCAAGTAAGGCGCTACTGCCATACCTCGTGTTCTGGCAACGGATAGAAGAGCCCCCAGAACCATCATAAATATCCTTGGAGCAGTAGCTAGGCCGAACGGAAGAGCTATGAACTGGAAGTGCTGGTCCAGAAAGGCAAACCTCAGGAACTGAAAATGTTCCCTGTGAATTGGGACGTGAAGGTATGAATCCTTCAGGTCTATTGTGGTCATAAACTGTCCTTCCCGAACCAGAGGAAGGATTGATCGTATTGTCTCCATCTTAAAAGAGGGAACACTCAGAAACTTGCTTAGGCACTTTAGGTCCAGAATTGGACAAAAAGTTCCCTCCTTCTTTTGAACCAAGAAAAGGTTTGAATAAAACCCCAAACCTCTTTCTGCTGTAGGTATCGGGACAATTACTCCTACGGTAACCGTAGAGATAATGGAGTCCAGCCCTGGACCGAATAAAATCTTCCCCTTGAAGGGAAGAGAAAGGAGTCTGGATTTAGAAGTCATATCCACAGACCAAGACTTAAACCAGACAAGGGCTAGAACCGCAAAGCCAGAAGCCTTTGCATTTATGTGAATAATCTGCATATTCGCGTCACAGAGTTGGCAATTCTCAGTGCTTTTATTCTCTCCTGAATATCCTCGAGGGGAGTCTCCACCTCAGTGAGCTCCGACAGAGTGTTGCACCAGTAGGTAGCTGCTCCAGCAACCGTGGCTACAGCTGCCGCCGGTTGAAATAAAACCTCTGTATGTTGAAACATCTCCCTCAGAAAGGTTTCCATTTTCTTATTCATAGGCTCTCTAAAAGAAAAACTATCCTCCAGAGGAATAGTAGTATGCTTAGCCAGCATAAAGATAGCGCCATCCACCTTAGGGATGGAGCCCCACAAATCTAATTGAGAGTCAAGGACCGGGAATAATTTTTAAAAAGTAGACGAGGGGAAAAAGAAGTTCCTACTCTTTCCCATTCATTACTTATAATGTTCGCCATCTTAACTGGCACAGGAAAAGTCAGAGGAACCTTCCTATCTTCATAAACCCTGTCTAATTTAGGGATCTTAGGTTCCTCAGGGAGTGTAGCGTCTGGAACCTCTAGCGTAGACAGAACCTCCTTTAATAAAAAACGCAGATGCTCAATTTTAAATCTAAAGGAGGGTTCCTCCGCTAAAGGAGGTTTAGAAACTCAAGTCTCCGACTCAGAAAGTTCACCATCTGAAGCTACAGAGGTTAACTCATCCTCGGATAGCTGGGACATAGTAGCTAAATCCAACAAATATTTAGATGACTCTAGGTCTAACAATCTTTCTCTTGTGTTTGTTAGAGCAAGGTAAGGCACTCAGGGCCGCAGACACCACTGATTGTATCTTTGCGGTAAAGTCAGCTGGAAAAAGGCCCCCTCCAGATGGAGGATAAGTTGAGCCGCGGGGAACTGCATGTGGAGTGGGTAATGTAGAAAGGGTAGTAATTTCTCGGGACCCAGATTCCTGAGAAGTAGACGGCTCAGAGGAGCTAATAGCGCTATGAGCATTAGCAGGCTTGTCTCCCTTCTTAGACTTTATAACAGTGTTTAGGCAAATGGAACAAAATTGAGCAGGCGGGCAAACCATGGCCTCCTCACAATATAAAAAAGAATTATTAATCAGAACAGAAGGAGCGGAACCTTCTAATGTAGTATCAGAGTCCTCCATAGCTTTATATATACCAACAGAAGGACAAACAAAAAGAAGCACTTTTATTTAAAAAACTGCACCTTAATACTCCCAATAGCTGGGGCACTCGCCACCTCCTAGACCCAGACAGCTAACAGTGAAACCGCTCTCCTCAGGAATCATGTCTGCAGCAGGATCTTAGGAAATTAAAGAGACCGCACCTGGTCACGTGGTGCCTAAGACAGGACTTCCCTTGCTATGAAAAAGGGCGCTAAGCTATTATGAGCTGTGCAACACTTCAAAAACGAAAGTGAAACTGGTTTGTTCCAAGCCAAAAAACACACAGTCTATGAGCCCAAAAAAAAACTCTTACATTAAGCAGATATAAAATCCCCAAGCTGTTCAAATAATCTCCCTGAAGGAGATATTACCTCTTGATCCTATTGAGGTATAAAGGAGCCACACTGTGACCCTGTATAGCGTTTTAAAGTGTATATATAAAAATGGTCTTACCCTCCAGGATCTATGCTGTGGAACAGGCACAGGCTCTCAAGTGTGACAGTCTTGCAGCAGCGCTTCTGAAATGGACTTGAGTGTGTAACAGTAAGCAGTGAAACTCGTCAACATTGATTGCTCAGGAGCTGTTAGCGACAGTCTGGATGGGTTCGCAGAAAAAACTTTCCCTGCATCTCCAGACTCTAACTTTCATCAATACTCTCATTGAGAGGTTGACATGATTAATTAAAACTTCTGTCGTTTCTTGAAGGGAATATACCCATTACAGGACTATCCAAATCTTCTGACACTTCTCTGCCACCTCCTATAGTGACGAAAGGCAAAGAATGACTGGGGGATGGGGAAGTGGGAGGTATATTTAAGCCTTTGGCTGGAGTGTCTTTGCCTCCTCCTGTGTCAAAGTGCATATATGTCCAATACTGTGTCCATTGTGATTTTGATTACACACAATGCAGATACATCTCATAATTTATCTATACAATATCCCACATAACCCTTTAATTCATGGGGATTATAAGATGTTTCATCAACTCAACAACATGCAAACTCAGTACCTAATCATTCTAGGTTTCCAAATAGACATGGTTTGCAAGCAACCAGTTCTACACTTGTATTACAAGTTGAAAGTAAATGCTATCACTTGAGCGCAATTGAAGCTAACTCACGTCAGGTTATCGTGACCTCAGAGCTCTGGTTAAATGTTTTGCTAAACAAAAAATTCTCACAAAACATCTAAAAAATGCATTACAAAGTATATACACTCATAACACCACCATCTAATAAAAAATATTTAAATTTCAAAGATATGAGGTCTCAGGTGTTAGAAAACAAAAAGCAGGCAAAGAGCTTTAACATTGAGATACATACATATACGTCTAAATATGTATGACTTCTATGTGGGAATACATTATTGCGGGAGCAATATCCTAAGTTCAGCTTTTTATGTGCTTTGGGTTTGCATGCAAGCTAAAACAGTTTGCTATTTGTCTAAGGTATGCTATTTTAAAACTTTAAATAAGCCCTATTATATCCAATATTTGCCTTAAAGGGACAGTAAACCTTAAAAATAATGTTATATAATTCTGCAAGTGCTATAGTTCTAATAGCCTTTTTTACCTTTAAATATGTAAAAATGATGGCGCTTTTACAGACCCGCTCTCTGCTGAGCGGGTCTGTAATATTTAGTCAGCACATCGGGCCAGCTGTATAGTCACAGCCCGGCCCGACCGTGCCATAAGACTAAGTGCAGCTCGCTCCTGTGACAGGAGCGAGCTGCACTTAGTGCTATGGCGCGGTCGGGCCGGGCTGTGACTATACAGCTAGCCCGATGCGCTGACTAAATATTACAGACCAGCTAAGCAGAGAGCAGAGAGCGGGTCTGTAAAAGCGCCATAATTTTTACATATTTAAAGGTAAAAAAGGCTATTAGAACTATAGCACTTAAATAATGTTATATAATTCTGCACTATGTGCAGAATTATATAACATTATTTTTAAGGTTTACTGTCCCTTTAACAAATATCAACATTTGTATGTCTCTTTCAACAGTACAATATTTTGCTGTTGAATTGGTAAAATTCTCTAGCGTTCTGTATTATAATTAGGTTAGAAGCAAAGATCTAAAAACATTACTTTTAATTTTATACCTGAGCTTTACTTTATTCGTAGGATGATGAAGACTCTCTGTGACATTATCGTCTTCCTGTGATGTCCCTTGGCATTTTTTTGGAGATGTGTGGGGACTCAGTAAGAAATCATCTTGGGATTGGGGTATGCTTGGGCTGTGCACAACACCATTGCCTGCCTGCAGGATGTCCTGTCCTTTCTTTAGAGATTGGTTAGAGCTCTGCATATCTCCTGCCTGCGGGATCTCCTGTCCTTTCTTCAGAGATTGGTTAGCGGTCTGCATATCTCCTGCCTGCAGGATGTCCTGTCCTTTCTTTAGAGATTGGTTAGCGGTCTGCATATCTCCTGCCTGCGGGATCTCCTGTCCTTTCTTCAGAGATTGGTTAGCGGTCTGCATATCTCCTGCCTGCGGGATGTCCTGTCCTTTCTTTAGAGATTGGTTAGAGCTCTGCATATCTCCTGCCTGCGGGATGTCCTGTCCTTTCTTTAGAGATTGGTTAGAGCTCTGCATATCTCCTGCCTGCGGGATGTCCTGTCCTTTCTTTAGAGATTGGTTAGCGCTCTGCATATCTCCTGCCTGCGGGATGTCCTGTCCTTTCTTTAGAGATTGGTTAGCACTCTGCATATCTCCTGCCTGCGGGATGTTCTGTCCTTTCTTTAGAGATTGGTTAGAGCTCAGCATATCTGCTGCCTGCAGGATGTCCTGTCCTTTCTTTAGAGATTGGTCAGAGCTCTGTATATCTCCTGCCTGCGGGATGTCCTGTCCTTTGTTTAGAGATTGGTTAGAGCTCTGTATATCTCCTGCCTGTGGGATGTCCTGTCCTTTGTTTAGAGATTGGTTAGAGCTTTGTATATCTCCTGCCTGTGGGATGTCCTGTCCTTTGTTTAGAGATTGGTTAGAGCTCTGTATATCTGCTGCCTGTGGGATGTCCTGTCCTTTGTTTAGAGATTGCTTAGAACTCTGGATATCTCCTGCCTGCGGGATGTCCTGTCCTTTCTTCAGAGATTGGTTAGAGCTCTGCACAACACCATCTCCTGCCTGCGGGATGTCCTGTCTTTTCTTCAGAGATTGGTTAGAGCTCTGCACAACACCATCTCCTGCCTGCGGGATGTCCTGTCCTTCCTTTAGAGATTGGTTAGAGCTCTTCATAACACCATCTCCTGCCTGCGGGATGTCCTGTCCTTCCTTTAGAGATTGGTTAGAGCTCTTCATAACACCATCTCCTGCCTGTGGTATGTCCTGTCCTTTCTTTAGAGATTGGTTAGAGCTCTTCATAACACCATCTCCTGCCTGCGGGATGTCCTGTCCTTCCTTTAGAGATTGGTTAGAGCTCTGCATATCTGCTGCCTGCAGGATGTCCTGTCCTTTCTTTAGAGATTGGTTAGAGCAATGCACAACACCATCTCCTGCCTGCGGGATGTCCTGTCCTTCCTTTAGAGATTGGTTAGAGCTCTGCATATCTTCTGCCTGCGGGGTGTCCTGTCCTTCCTTTAGAGATTGGTTAGAGCTTTGCACAACACCATCTCCTGCCTGTGGTATGTCCTGTCCTTTCTTTAGAGATTGGTTAGAGCTCTGCACAACACCATCTCCTGCCTGTGGTATGTCCTGTCCTTTCTTTAGAGATTGGTTAGAGCTATGCATAACTCCATCTTCTGCATGTGGGGTGTCCTGTCCTTTCTTTAGAGATTGGTTAGAGCTATGCATAACTCCATCTTCTGCCTGCGGGGTGTCCTGTCCTTCTTTTATAGAGAGATTTGGGCTCTGTTTGACACCATCATCTGCCTGTGATATTTCCTGTCCTTTAACATAAACATTTTGGCTTTGTTTAACATTGTCTTTTGTCTGTGACTGTTCTTCAATAATATTTTCTCTGTTTTGTTCCTCCATTATTTGGTTGGCAATCCTATTATTAACCCTACTCTTCAGTCGCCTCCTCCTTCGTACTTGAGGAGCTGGCACCTCATCGGAGCCTTCCATATCTTCCACGACAGGGGAGGAATGAGAGGTAGTAAGTCCAGGCAAGTCTGGTGATGCAGATCTCTTAATGCTGTGAAGCTGTTTTAGCAGAAGGCTTTTGCCAGTCAGCTCATAACTAAAAAGACAAAATTGTTTTGATTTTAGGATCAGATAAACAATGACACAGTATTGATCTTTAACAAGAAAATAGCAAAGAGAGCAACATAGACTTCTAAACCCTTCCTTAAAAGGGACAGTATACACCAATTTGCATATAACTGCATGTCATAGACACTACTGTAAGAATAATATGCACAGATACTGATCTAAAACTCCAGTATAAAACCTTTTAAAAAAGCTTACTTAGAAGCTCCCAGTTTAGCAATGTTAATGAGGTTAGGCTGTGACACCCAGTGAAAAGGGCTGGGAAAGCAGAAAGAGCAGACACTCCCCCTCTCTGCCTTCCCTGCATATGACAAGACAGATTACACAAACAATAGCAGCAGAAATCTGTAGACCTGGGTCTGCATCTGATACTTTGGGGCTTGGTTAGGAGACTGAAAATCAGCACAATGTAATAAAAAAAAATAAGCAAAACTATACATTGTTAGAAAGCCACTCCTAGATGGTCTATATAAATGTA
Source organism: Bombina bombina (assembly GCF_027579735.1). Lineage (NCBI taxonomy): Eukaryota > Metazoa > Chordata > Amphibia > Anura > Bombinatoridae > Bombina > Bombina bombina. The sequence continues at coordinate 51,259,340 of NC_069509.1, forward strand.
TCATCTACAAAACATTTAAGCAAAGAAAAATCTAGTGTATAATGTCCCTTTAATCCCAGATGGTATTTCATAAATAAAGAGTGTTGTATGGTTATGAAAAAATCATAGTGATCCCCTATACAAAAAAGGAAATTTATGCTTACCTGATAAATTGATTTCTTCTACGATACGACGAGTCCACGGATTTCATCCTTACTTGTGGGATATTATCCTCCTGCTAATAGGAAGTGGCAAAGAGCACCACAGCAGAGCTGTATATATAGCTCCTCCCTTACCCTCCACCCCCAGTCATTCGACCGAAGGTTTAGGAAAAGAAAGGAAAAGCTAAAAGGTGCAGAGGTGACTGAAGTTGTAAAAATAAAACAAAATATAATCTGTCTTAAAAATGACAGGGAGGGACGTGGACTTGTTGTATCGTAGAAGAAATCAATTTATCAGGTAAGCATAAATTTCCTTTTCTTCTACAAGATACGGCAAGTCCACGGATTTCATCCTTATTTGTGGGATACAATACCAAAGCAACAGGACACAGATGAAAGGGAGGGACAAGACAGAGACCTAAACGGAAGGCACCACTGCTTGAAGAACTTTTCTCCCAAAAACAGCCTCAGAAGAAGCAAAAGTATCAAATTTATAAAATTTGGAAAAAGTATGAATGAGCCGTAATTCTTTCAGGAGGCTGCTGTCCAGCAGTCTCATATGCCAGGCGGATAATACTTCTCAGCCAAAAAGAAAGAGAGGTAGCCGTAGCTTTCTGACCCCTACGCTTTCCAGAATAAACAATGAATAATGAAGATGATTGATGGAAATCCTTAGTCGCCTGCAAGTAAAACTTCAAGGCACGGACCATGTCCAGGTTATGTAACAGATGCTCCTTCTTAGAAGAAGGATTAGGACACAAGGAAGGAACAATAATTTCCTGATTAATATTTTTATTTGAAACAACCTTAGGAAGAAAACCACCTTATCAGAATGAAATATAAGATAAGGCGAATCACATTGTAACGCTGAAAGCTCAGAAACTCTTTGATCAGAAGAAATAGCAACTAAAAACAGAACTTTCCAAGATAACAATTTAATATCCATGAAATGCATGGGTTCAAACGGAACCCCTTGAAGAACTCGAAGAACTAAATTCAAACTCCAGGGAGGAGTAATTGGTCTAAATACAGGCTTAATTCTAGTTAGAGTCTGACAAAAAGACTGAACATCTGGCACATCTGCCAAACGCTTGTGAAGCAGAATGGACAAAGCAGAAATTTGTCCCTTTAAGGAACTTGCTGATAACCCTTTCTCCAATCCTTCTTGGAGAAAAGACAGAATCCTGGGAATCCTAATTTTACTCCATGAGTAACCCTTAAATTCACACCAGAAAAGATATTTACGCCATATCTTATGATAGATTTTTCTAGTGACAAGCTTTCGAGCCTGTATCAAAGTATCAATGACCGAATCAGAGAATCCTCGCTTCGATAAAATCAAGCGTTCAATCTCCAAGCAGTCAGCTGCAGAGAAATTAGATTTGGATGTTGGAAAGGACCTTAAACAAGAAGGTCCTGTCTCAAAGGAAGTTTCCACGGTGGTAGAGAGGACATGTCCACTAAATCAGCATACCAAGTCCTGCGTGGCCACGCAGGCGCTATCAGGATTACTGAAGCTCTCTCCTGTTTGATTCGAGCAATCACGCGTGGAAGGAGAGGAAACGGTGGAAACACATCATCTAGGCTGAACGACCAAGGCACTGCCAGGGCATCTATCAGTTCGGCCTGTGGATCCCTCGACCTGGATCCGTAACGTGGAAATTTGGCATTCTGACGAGATGCCATCAGATCCAGTTCCGGTCTGCCCCATTGGCGAACCAATGAAGCAAACACCTCCGGATGAAGTTCCCACTCCCCCGGATGAAAAGTACGACTTTAGAAAATCCGCTTCACAGTTTTCTACTCCTGGGATGTAGATTGCCGACAGATAACAAGAGTGGGCCTCCGCCCATCGGATTATCTTGGATACTTCTGTCATCGCTAAGGAACTCCTCGTTCTCCCGATGATTGATATATGCCACAGTCGTGATGTTGTCCGACTGGAATCTGATGAATTTGGCCGAAGCCAACTGAGGCCATGCCTGAAGCGCATTGAATATTGCTCTCAGTTCCAGGGTATTGATTGGAAGTAGAGATTCCACCTGAGTCCAAACCCACTGAGCCTTCAGGGAATTCCAGACTGCACCCCAGCCCAGTAGACTGGCGTCCGTTGTCACTATCACCCACGAGGGTCTGCGGAAACAAGTCCCCTGGGACAGATGATCCGGCGACAACCACCAAAGAAGAGAGTCTCTGGTCTCTTGATCCAGATTTATCTGAGGAGATAAATTCGCATAGTCCCCATTCCACTGTCCGAGCATGCACAGTGCAGTGGTCTGAGATGAAAGCGGGCAAACGGAATGATGTCCATTGCCGCTACCATTAATCCAATGACCTCCATGCACTGAGCCACTGATGGCTGAGGAATGGACTGAAGTGCTCGGCAAGTATTTAGAATCTTTGTTTTTCTGACCTCCGTCAGAAATATTTTCATGTCTACTGAGTCTATAAGGGTCCCCAAGAAGGGAACCCTTGTCCGAGGAACTAGTGAACTCTTTTCTATGTTCACTTTCCAACCGTGAGTTCTCAGGAAAGACAATACTATGTCCGTGTGAGATTTTGTCAAATGATAGGTTGACGCCTGAATCAGAATATTGTCTAGATAAGGCGCCTCTGCTATGCCCCGCGGTCTGAGAACCGCTAGAAGAGACCCTAGAACCTTTGTGAAGATTCTGGGTGCTGTGGCCAACCTGAAGGGAAGAGCCACAAACTGATAATGTTTGTCCAGGAAGGCAAATCTTAGGAACTGATGATGATCCTTGTGGATAGGGATATGAAGGTAAGCATCCTTCAAGTCCACAGTAGTCATTGGTAAGATTGTTTGTATAGTCTCCATCTTGAATGATGGGACTCTGAGAAATTTGTTTAGACACTTGAGATCTAAAATGGGTCTGAAAGTTACCTCTTTTTTGGGAACCACAAAAAGATTTGAGTAAAACCCCTGTCCCTGTTCCGGTTTTGGAACGGGACAAATTACTCCCATGGTAGAGAGGTCTTTTACACAGCGTAAGAACGCCTCTCTTTTTATCTGGTCTACAGATAATCGTGAAAGATGAAATCTCCCTCTTGGGAGAAAATCCTTGAATTCCAGTTGATACCCGTGGGTTACGATTTCCAGCGCCCAGGGGTCCTGAACATCTCTTGCCCAAGCCTGAGCAAAAAAAGAAAGTCTGCCCCTACTAGATCCGGATCGGGGGCAGCCCCTTCATGCTGTCTTTGTAGCAGCAGCGGACTTCTTGGATTGTTTACCTTTATTCCAAGTCTGGTTGGGTCTCCAGACTGACTTAGATTGAGCAAAATTCCCTTCCTGCTTTGCGGAGGAAGAGGAAGCAGAGGGTCCTCCTTTAAAGTTTAGAAAGGAACGAAAATTTGTTTACCCCTCATCTTAACAGACTTGTCCTGAGGTAGGGCATGGCCTTTACCTCCAGTAATGTCAAAAATTATTTCCTTCAATTCAGGGTCTTACATTTGAAAGGAATAGCTAAAAACTTAGATTTTGATGACACATCAGCAGACCAAGATTTGAGCCATAATGCTCTACGCGCTAGAATGGCAAATCCTGCATTTTTCGCCGCTAATTTAGCAATTTGAAAAGCAGCATCAGTAATAAAAGAATTAGCTAGCTTGAGAGCCTTAATTCTATCCAAGATGTCATCTAATTGAGTCTCAACCTTCAGAGATTCTTCTAGAGCATCAAACCAAAAAGATGCTGCAGTAGTTACTGGAACAATGCAAGCCGTAGGTTGTAAAAGGAAACCCTGATGAATAAATCATTTCTTTAGAAGACCCTCTAACTTTTTATCCATAGGGTCTTTGAAAGCACAACTGTCCTCAATAGATATAGTTGTACGCTTAGCCAGGGTAGATATAGCTCCCTCCACCTTAGGGACCGTTTGCCACGAGTCCCGTATGGTGTCTGATATGGGAAACATTTTCTTAAAATTAGGAGGGGGAGAGAACAGTATACCTGGTCTATCCCATTCCTTTTTTACAATTTCCGAAATTCTTTTAGGAACCGGAAAAACCATCAGTGTAAGTAGGCACCTCTAGATATTTGTCCATCTTACACAATTTCTCTGGTGGTATCACAATAGGGTCACAATCATCCAGAGTCGCTAAAACCTCCCGAAGTAACAGGCGGAGGTGTTCAAGCTTAAATTTAAAGGACATCACGTCCGAATCTGTCTGAGGTAACACATTTCCTGAGTCTAAAAGTTTCTCCCTCAGACAGCAATTCCCTGACCCCCAACTCAGAACACTGTGAGGGTACATCAGAAATAGCCAATAAAGCATCAGAGGATTCAGTATTTACATTAATACCTGACCTACTGCGTTTACCCTGTAACACTGGTAATTTAGATAATACCTCTGTAAGGGTAGTTGACATAACTGCAGCCATCTCCTGCAGAGTAAAAGAATTAGACGCACTAGAGGTACTTGGCGTCGCTTGTGTGGGCGTTAAAGGTTGTGACACTTGGGGAGAAATGGATGGCATATCCTGGTTCTCTTCAGATTGAGAATCATCCTTAGGCACACTTCCTTTACCTAAAATATGCTTTTTACAGTGCAAGGCCCTTTCAGTACAAGAGGTACACAATGCAAGAGGGGGTTCCACAATTGCTTCTAAACAAATAGAGCAATGAGATTCCTCAATGTCAGACATTTTGAACGGACTAGTAATAACCACAATAGTCGTTAAACACTTTATTTATTGAATAAAACAATTTTTTGAAAAGCATGTACTGCGCCTTTAAGAAATAAAAAAGCGCACAAATTTTACAAAACTGCTATCTTTAAAAATTAACTACACCTAATCAATGGCCCCAAAAATTATGAAATTAACCTCTAAAAGGTATTTATAGACACAAATATGTTAGATTTGACAAAAATAACCCCTGCACCTCACCACAGCTCTACCTTCCCCCAGGGTACTACAAAATAACTCTGCAACGATCCGGTTAACAGAACACCAGTCTAGGCTCAACCGGAGCTAATGCCTGCTGCCTTCTCAGCCAGAGTAAACTACGTGTCTGAGCAAGCGAAATTAAGCCCCGCCCATAATGTCCGATGATTGTATAGGCCTGAACAACCACATGGTGAAGCGGTTTACAGAATAAGCCATGTGGATCTATAAAACCCCTAAGTACACTCAAAACGTGGCCCAACTGTTTATCAACCATAAAAACGTTAAGCAAATTCCTGCCTGTTCCGGTTTTGGTTCTCCCAGTGTCTCTTTATAATGCGGTTAAGTCCATTATAATGCTTGCCCAATATGTCATATAAAATAAATTAAGCATAGGTTACTCAGTAATACCCTTTGTTTTACAGGTCTACTGCTTACCCCTTCCCTTGAAGGGAAATAAATGTCAGCCAGTTCTGATATACCAAGTCTCCTCAGAAATAAAGGGCTGCACATAACTCAATGCTGCTTGTAGCATGAAACCGTTCTCCACACTGAAGATGTCTCTTGTATTACCTTCAGAAGTCTTGTGGGAACCAACATGGATCTTAGTTACAGCTGCTAAGATCATCAACCTCAGGGTAGAAATCTTCTTCCATATCCCCCTGAGGGAAATAGTACTCACCGGTACCATTTAAAATAAAAAACTTCTTGATTGAAGAAACTAAAACTAACACCTCACTTTACCTCTTCCTAGTATAACACAGGCAAAGAGAATGACTGGGGGTGGAGAGGAGCTATATATATACAGCTCTGTTGTGGTGCTCTTTGCCACTTCCTGTTAGCAGGAGGATAATATCCCACAAGTAAGGATGAAATCCCTGGACTCGTCGTATCTTGTAGAAGAAATACTATATTCAATAACTCCCATCATGTAATAGAGCAATGGTGTATGGAGAGATATTTTCAATACACTGTTTCCATCTTCACTATTTAGTGACACAATTAAAAAAAAAAAAAGACTACCTTTCTATGGTCCCTGGAAATTATTTTTAACCCATAAATGTAACACAAAAGAGTTTAGAGAAGATATTTCTGAAGATACCAGTCGGTAACAACTACTTCAAGGAAATCTAAGGCCCACTTACTACTCTGGTTGTCGCTCTTCCTTTTTCACCTCCTTTTGAACAGATATTTCAGGAAGTTGGCGCTTTTCCTTTTTCCCCTCCTTTTGAACAGATATTTCAGGAAGTTGGCGCTCTTCCTTTTTCCCCTCCTTTTGAACAGATATTTCAGGATGTTGGCGCTCTTCCTTTTTCACCTCCTTTTGAACAGATATTTCAGGATGTTGGCGCTCTTCCTTTTTCACCTCCTTTTGAACAGATATTTCAGGAAGTTGGCGCTTTTCCTTCTTCACCTCCTTTTGAACAGATATTTCAGGATGTTGGCGCTCTTCCTTTTTCACCTCCTTTTGAACAGATATTTCAGGATGTTGGCGCTCTTCCTTTTTCACCTCCTTTTGAACAGATATTTCAGGAAGTTGGCGCTTTTCCTTCTTCACCTCCTTTTGAACAGATATTTCAGGATGTTGGCACTCTTCCTTTTTCACCTCCTTTTGAACAAATAATTCAGGATGTTGGCGCTCTTCCTTTTTCACCTCCTTTTGAACAGATAATTCAGGTTGCTGCGCGACTTGATGCTGTACATTAATGTCAGCAGAAGGCGTCCTCAGATCTATATAGACAGTGGGGATATCATCTATGTATTCCCTGACACTCAATGAGTCCCATTTCTGCTGGAGAAGACCTGGCCTGAAACAGAAAAACAGCTAGCAGGCTTGGAGATATGGGATAAAACATCAACATTTACTGAATATTTCCTAAGACTGATATTAAAGAGACATTGTACTTAAAGGGCCACTAAACCCAAAATCTTTCTTTCATGATTCATATAGAGAATGAAAATTTAAACAACATTACAATTTACTTCTATTATTTATTTTGCTTCATTTTTTAGATATCCTTAGTTGAAGAAAAAGCAATGCACATGGGTGAGCCAATCACACGAGGCTTCTATGTGCAGCAACCAATCAGCAGCTACTGAGCATATCTAGATATGCTTTTCAGAAAAGAATATCAAGAGAATAAAACAAATTAGATAATAGAAGTAAATTAGAAAGATGTTTAAAATTGCATTCTCTTTCTAAATCATGAAAGAAAAAATGTGGGCTTCATGTCCCTTTAACATTGTTCTATTATTGATATGAATGAAAAGCATTTGAACATAAGCATTAGCAGGAATTACCTATGAGCACAACGACTATTTGCATGAAGTACCTATCAACCAATCAGCATTAGAAGTAAGCGCACAAATGATACTGCTGTATTAGTTTCAATCAAAATTTAAATAGGGTTTACGTTTAGGCAAAAAACTATTTAAAACTGTTCTTTCATATGAATGAAAGGTTTGAGTTTAAAGTGAAGGTAAACTTTGATGAATGAAAGCCCGTTTTTTAAAAATACTATTAAAAACAGGGGCACTTTCATTCATCAAAGTTTACAAAGCAGCCGTTTTGTTTATAAACTTACTTAAAGTGCCAGTAAACCATAAAAAAATGTTATATAATTCTGCACATAGTGCAGAATTATATAACATTATAATAGCACAAACATTGTAAAACCAAATTTCCCCTTTGAATTTAAAAAAATAACTGCTGCTTTACAGACCCGCTCTCTGTGATCTTCTGAGCGGGTCTGTTTTTTTCAAACAGCGCATCAGGCCAGCTGTATAGTCACAGCCCGGCCCGACCGCGCCATAGCACTAAGTGCACCTCGCTCCTGCTGTCTGACTATGTGCAGAATTATATAACATTTTTTTATGGTTTACTGTCCCTTTAAGGTATGTATATTCAATGGCAGTTTTGTTTAGAATATGTTTACTGTCCCTTTAAAGAGACATTAAAGTGAAGGTAAACTTTGATGAATGAAAGCCCGGTTTTAAAAAATACTATTATAAAAAGGGGCATTTTCATTCATCAAAGTTTACAAAGCAGCTATTTTGTTTTAAAACTTACCTCTCTCCTCTTCACAGCTGGAACAGCTTCCCCCTACCCGGAGATCCTCTCTTCACACGTCAGCAATGACTAATCCGGCTTCCTCCAATCACGGCTTTCCCCCCAGGGGAATCATTGCCTGAGGCCATGCCGTGATTGGAGGAAGCCGGATTAGTCATTGCTGATGTGAGAAGAGAGGATCTCCGGGGCGGGGGAAGCTGCTCCAGCTGTGAAGAGGAGAGAGGTAAGTTTTAAAACAAAACAGCTGCTTTGTAAACTTTGATGAATGAAAATGCCCCTGTTTTTAATAGTATTTTTAAAAACCGGGCTTTCATTCATCAAAGTTTACCTTCACTTTAATGTCTCTTTAAAGGGACAGTAAACATATTCTAAACAAAACTGCCATTGAATATACATACCTCAAATATACTATTTTATGGATGCCCCATCTGTTTAATATGATTAAACTGCAGCATTTTCTTCTTTTTTCTTTAAATGCTTTGACCGTCCTTTCACTACAGCTAGTTCTTTTTCTCAGTCTCATTGAAATTGATACACTGTGTGCTCCTGTGGCTTTACGCATGCGCTCTGTAACAAACCACACAAAACACTGTGTTCCAATGCATTGGCTTCAAGGACGCAGAGAAAAAATAGCTGTGGTGGAAGGGCAGTCAGGGAATTAAAAAAGAAGACAATGCTGCAGTTTTAATCACATTAAACAGATGATTTCAGAAGTGAGGTGTCCGTAAAATAGAATAACTGGGGTACGTGTACTGAATAGGAGTTTCTATTGAAATGTGTTCCCTGTGTTCTACCTACAGTATAACTGTCCCTTCCAACAATCCATATATATATTTTGAAGTCTTCCTTTTTTTAGGCCAGCTATTGTTATCATCTACGGAGTGCGAAGCAACTCTTCCCCACTGTTGCAGCTCCCTCTGGTACCTGTAGGGGCGCTCACTGCTCACTTGTTCCTTAGAATTCACATCCCGCTGATCAGCTTCCAACATGGCTTGGCACTGCTCAGCACATAGACGTGACAGCTGCTCCATGATTTCCTCTTGGTGTTTCACAGAAATGGTTTCCAAGGGAGACAGGAAGGATGGTACATTGCCTGTGAGGGGCAACGTCATGATTAGGAAAGAAAGAGGACATTGTGAAGGGCCTTAATTTTTTTTTAATCTAAGTAAAGTTAGTTTCAAAGGTTCTCTACGCTATTTTAATCACTCTACCTATCAGGCCAGAGGTAAACGTCAGTCCAGGAAAAAACCCAGAGACTGAGAAGTGTCTAAAAGTAGCACTGTCCTAGCTCCCTGAATAAAACCCTGGACTTGACTCTCGGATGGTCTCATTGAGAGTAAAGGATACTGAAGAAAGCCAAAAATACTTGCAGGAACACAGGATGAGTTGTCAGACAGGTAGAAGATCAGAAACCAGCTTTGCAGTAAGGCACCATAACAGGAGGCAGGAGAAGAGTCTGGGACTATACTAATAAGATATTATTTAAAACCATTAAGAATAATATAGTATCTAAACATAAGAATTTGGCATAAACGGAACTTAAATACTTTATAAAATATTTTTAAATATAACTGCTTGTCTATTGGAACTGAGTTGATCGCATGAGAAGGTGGAATACACAAAAGTCTTTTACACCATTGGGATATAACTGCTAAGTGGCATACTTTGAGATTCTATGGGACCGATTATTTAAAGGTCTCTGGGCTGGCGAGATTATTAAAGAATGCTCGCCAGTAATTTTATTTCCCTAGTGGAATTATCTAAAGCCATAGGGCATATACAGCATTTTTGTATGAAGAGGAGATGCATAAAATACAAGTGCACAATGATAATTGTAATTTAAAAATCATACAAAACAAATAATTGAATCATTCACACAAAAATACACCGGAAAAAAAATTGTGTTGTTAAAGGGATAGTCTAGTCAAATTAAACTTTCATGATTCAGATAGAGCATGCAATTTAAAGTGAATGTAAATTTTCATGTGAAAGTGCCCGTTTTTAAAAAAAACTACAGGTATACCCCGCTCATACAGCGGGTTAGGGACCGGAGCCCCGCTGTAAAGTGAAAACCGCCTTAAAGTGAAACAAGGCAGTTTTAGCTTTCTTTTCACTTGCCAGTGTGTTTTAAAGACTTGAAAACATGTTTGAACTAACATATATTAGGGGTGCAATAGTGCTACATTAAGTTTAATGCTAGCACAGCACGGTATTCAGTTAGTACTCAAAAAAAACTGTACCTGTAAAATAGTGACAATTACTGTAGTCAAATTTGCCAGACTATAGCACTGAGACACAGATTGCACTGTAATGCTATAAACAGAGTGAACTAAGCATAACAAAATGGTGCCAGACACTTTTCTTGCAATATCACAATGATTACAACACACTTTCAAAATCCTTGGAGGTTGAACTTCAGCAACACAGAGCGCTGTATTAGCAAAGCGCTGTAAAGTGAAGCGCTGTAAAGTGAGGTATACCTGTATTAAAAACAGGGGCACTTTCATTCATGAAAATTGACATTGCACCGGATTTTAAAAATACTTACCTTTTTCTTCTGAAACGCCGGATCGCTGTTCTGAAACGATGCCCCCGTCTGCTCCTTCCTGGTTAACTTACCTAGCAATGACGAAACCGGTTTGCTCCAATCACAACGTTACCTTAGGCAATGATTCCCCCGGGGGGGGGGGGGAGCCATGATTGGAGGATGCCGGAATCGTCATGGCTGACGTATGAAGTGGCTTGCGACGAGCTGGTGAAGCGCTGGAGCGGCTTCAAGAAGAAAAGGTAAGTATTTTAAGAAAACGGGTGAAATGTAAACTTTCATGAATGAAAGTGCCCCTGTTTTTAATAGTATTTTTAAAACCGGGCACTCATTCTTGAAAGTTTACCTTTACTTTAAAGCAACTTTCTAATTTAATCCGATTATCATATTTTCTTCATTCTCTTGGTATCTTTATTTGAAAAAACAAAAATATAAGCTTAGGAGCTGGCCCATTTTTGGTTCAGAACCTGGGTAGCACTTGCTAAATGTGTCTAAATGTAGCCACCAATCAGCAAGCGCTATCCAGGTGCTGAAGCAAAAATGGGCCAGCTCTTAAACTTACATTCTTGCTTTTTCAAATAAAGATACTGAGAGAATGAAGAAAAATGTATAATAGGAGTAAATTAGAAAGTTGCTTAAAATTGCATATTCTATCTGAATCATGAAAGTTTAATTTTAACTAGACTTTTCCTTTAAGGTGCATCAAAAACTGTAACACAATTCTCCACCAAAAATCCTATTTTATAAAAAAACATAAAATTTGTATGTAAATAACACAGGAATAAATTGTCTTAAATATGCACAGCAATTTTAAGCAACTTACCCCTATTATCAATTTTTCTTCATTCTCTTGCTATCTTTATTTCAAAATCAAGAATGTAAAGCTTAGGAGCCGGCCCATTTTTGGTTGAGCACTTGGGTTGCGCTTGCTGATTGGTGGCTAAATGTAGCCACCAATCAGCAAGCGCTATACAGGGTGCTGAAAGCTTTCTGCTTTTTCAAATAAAGATAGAAAGAGAACGAGGAAAATTTGATAAGAGGAGTAAATTAGAAAATTGCTGCTCTATCTGAATCATGAAAGAAAAAATTGGGGTTTAGCATCCCTTTAAGTATACTGGAAGTGCAAAAAACACATAGAAATTTGTACTTATAAATAAAAAATACAAAGCGTAAATGTTGGTCTGAACATGAGCGTTCCATGGGTGTGTATGAAATTGTCTCTCAAATCCCAGAGTAATTATCGAAACATTTTCGCCCTACAGTTCTAATTGGTTTTTCTACCCAGTTAAAAGGTGGCGAGCTTTTATTAGAATACTCAAAACACTAATTATTCTGAAAAAAAACCTATGCATACGAAAATAACAGCAATTTAAAGTACAGTACACTGAAAACAGCATCATTTGATTTGTATCAGATTAAAATTTGAATTTAAAAATACACCAGGTTCTCCCTACGTACCTCGTCATCCATTGTAAACTTTTAAATAGCATATTTTTATGGGAGACAGCTCGTCAACTCGCAGGGACAGACCCTTTTCTTTAAAAATTGCACCAAGACTGTCCCTGCGCGGCTAAACCTGGTTTTTCACCTTTTTGGTGGCAAACTACCACGTTGCTGAACATTAAATAAATATGTAGGTAGGGTTATAGTTAAAACCAGGCACAGTGTTTGTATTTTTGTAATATAGAATGAGAAATGAAAAACAGAAGCTGACCTGGTTAAGACCAACTATGTAATCTTGTTTAGATGATTTAGATTAAAAGAAATTAGAGATAGCATAACAGCACAGCGTTAAATGAAATGCATGTCATATAGTTACCGCTCATTTCTGCAAGGTCGGAGGTGTTCATAAATGGACCATCCTGAAACTGCTTGATCATAGCATCCAAGTCCCACTGCTCTAAATACTGAAAAAAGAAAATAATTTTGCACCCAGCCTGTCATACTAATGTGACTTAAAAGGGACTAATGCGACTTAAAGGGACGCTAAACTCAAAATGTAATTACCCCTTAAATGCTTAAAGGGACATTAAACACTTTGAGATGGTAATATAAAATGATAAATTGTATATATACAACAACTCTGCAATATACTTTCATTATTTATTTTGTCCTCTTTGCCTGTAATTCCATTCTGAAATTGTGAGCTTTTCAGTTCCTGTTAGAAGTGGAAGTGCAGAACACTGTTAAATCCAGCACAGCCATTGGCTGCACACTCTAGTGAACTATTTATAACTGTCCCTAATTGGCCACAGCAGAGAAGGTAACACAAGTTACAACATGGCAGCTCCCAGTGTTTTATAGACACTAAAACTTTGCACTTATTTTGTCACTTTTTAAACAACTAATGAAACTTTAAAAAATACATCTACATGTTAGTCATGGACTAATCTTTTCTTTGAATGCATCATTCTATCCAGCATTTATTTAGTGTTTAATGTCCCTTTAATTAAGAAAAGCAAACAACATTGAAATGAGCATTCATAAATTATTTGTTCTGCTTTTTTGCTGTTAAATGCCTCCAAAATGAGTGCCTATTTTACTATCTCAAGAGAGGCTGATTTGCTTTTATAATATTTAAAGGGACACTAAACTCATAAAATATATCAACTGTTAAGCCTTTAAGGACACAGCTTTCAGTTTGCTCAATTGTTTTATGACGGAAAAATTACGTCATATGTCCTTAAGAGGTTAAGTAATGCATTGCCAAATAAATATTTTATAAATAATTTAAAGGGACACTGTACCCAAAAAATTTATTTAGTGATTCAGATAGAGCATGCAATTTTAAGCAACTTTCTAATTTACTCCTATTATCAAATGTTCTTTTTTCTCTTGGTATCTTTATTTGAAATGCAAGAATGTAAGTTTAGATGCCGGCCCATTTTTGGTGAACAACCTAGGCTGTCCTTGCTGATTGGTGGATACATTCACCCACCAATCAAAAACTGCTGTCCAGAGTTCTGAACCAAGAAAAAAGCTAAGATGCCTTCTTTTTCATATAAAGATAGCAAGAGAATGAAGAAAAATTGATAATAGGAGTAAATTAGAAAGTTGCTTAAAATTGCATGCTCTATCTGAATCACAAAAGAAATTTTTTGGGTACAGTGTCCCTTTAACACTATATTTTAAATAGCACAGTTTACAAGGTTTTATAAATCCAAATAAGTTTAAAGATACACTTCATGAAAAGCCTGGTTTTTATTCTGCTCTACGCTAACCAATTACTGTGTAGAAATGAATTATTATGCAGACACTCTAGCCTATCTGGAGGGGGACAAGTATACTTGTTACTTGTCAAAGATATTTTATAGCAAAGGCAGACAAAAAAAAAAAGAATGTAAAATGCATTGGTGTTTTATTTTTCTTAATCAAAGAACTACTAAATGCAATAGAATAGAATAATTGACAAATTCATAATAAAAAGACAATGAATTTGAAATGAGAAGTACAGGTACAATATTTTCTGGCAAATTTCAAAGCTAATCCATTTTCCCCTCCCCCTGTATCATGTGACAGCCATCGGCCAATCACTTTTGCACATGCTCAGTAGGAGCTGGAGCCTCAGAAAGTGTGCATATAAAAAAGAAAATGTATGCTTACCTGATAAATTTATTTATTTCTTGACACAATGAGTCCACGGATCATCTAATTACTATTGTGAATATCACTCCTGCCCAGCAGGAGGCGGCAAAGAGCACCACAGCAAAGCTGCCAAATATCACCTCCCTTCCCTCCAACCCCAGTCATTCGACCGAAGTAAAGGAGAGAAAGGAAGTAACAAGGTGCAGAGGTGTCTGAAGTTTATAACATACCAACAACCTGTCTTAAGAACAGGGCGGGCCGTGGACTCATCGTGTCAAGAAAGAAAGAAATTTATCAGGTAAGAATATTTTTTTTTCTTTCTAATGACACAATGAGTCTACAGATCATCTAATTACTATTGGGAATCAATACCCAAGCTAGAGAACACAGATGATAAGGGAGGGACAAGACAGGGAACCTAAACGGAAGGCATCACTGCTTGAAGAACCTCACTCCCAAAAGCGGCCTCAGCCGAGGCAAAAGTGTCAAATTTGTAGAAGTTTGAAAAAGTGTGAAGAGAGGACCAAGTAGCAGCCTTGCAAATCTGTTCCACAGAAGCTTCATTCTTGAATGACCATGAGGAAGAAACAGCCCTCATGGAATGAGCCGTAACTCTTCATAGGCAAAACGTATGATACTCTTCAACCAAAAAGAAAGAGAAGTAGCCGTAGCTTTCTGTCTCTTACGTTTTCCTGAGAAAACCTCAAACAAAGCAGAAGACTGACGAAAATCCTTAGTCGCCTGTAAGTAAAATTTTAGAGCACGTACCACGTCTAAATTGTGCAGAAGCCGTTCCTTCTGAGAAGAAGGATTAGGACACAATTAAGGAACAACAATCTCCTGATTAATGTTCCGGTCAGAAACTACCTAAGGGAGAAACCCTAACTTTGTACGTAAAACTACCTTATCCAAATGAAAAATAAGGTAAGGTGAAAAGCTCTGACACTCTACGAGCAGATGAAATAGCAACAAGAAACAAAACTTTCCAAGATAACAACTTAATATCTAAGGAATGCATAGGCTCAACCGGAGCCCCTTGAAGAACCTTAAGAACTAAATTAAGACTCCAGGGAGGAGTAACTGGTTTGAACACAGGCCTGATCCTGACCAAGGCCTGACAAAACGACTGGACGTCTGCCAGACGTTTATGTAACAAAATAGACAAGGCAGATATTTGACCCTTTAGGGAACTTGCCGATAATCCTTTCTCCAAACCTTCTTGGAGAAATGACAGAATTCAAGGAATCCTAACTCTACTCCAAGAGTAGCCCTTGGATTCACACCAATATAGATATTTACGCCATATCTTGTGGTACATCTTTCTAGTCACAGGTTTACGAGCCTGTATCATGGTCTCTATGACCAAATCTGAAAATCCCCGCTTGGATAAGATTAAGCATTCAATCTCCAGTCAGCTTCAGAAAAACTAGATTTGGATGAAGGAAGGGCCCTTGAAGTAGAAGGTCCTTCCTCAACGGAAGTCTCCAAGGTGGAAAAGATGACATTTCCACCAGGTCTGCATACCAAATCCTGCGAGGCCAAGCCGGTGCAATGAGGATCACCGACGCCCTCTCCTGCTTGATTCGAGCAATGATCCGAGGAGGAAGAGCAAACGGAGGAAATAGGTATGCAAGACTGAAATTCCAAGGTACCACTATCAGGACCGCCTGAGGGTCCCTTAACTTCAATCCATACCTCGGAAGCTTGGCATTCTGCCGAGATGCCATGAGATCCAATTCCGGCTGACCCCATTTGAAAATCAGGATGGAAAATACTTCCGGATGGAGATCCCACTCCCCCGGGTGAAAGGTCTGTCTGCTCAGGAAGTCTGCCTCCCAGTTGTCCACCCCTGGGATGTGGATCGCCGACAGACAGCAATTGTGGGTCTCCGCCCACAGTATTATCTTGGCTACCTCTGTCATGGCTAAGGAACTCCACGTTCCTCCCGGATGATTGATGTAAGCCACTGAAGTTATGTTGTCCGACTGGAACCTGATGAACCGGGCCGAGGCTAACTGGGGCCAGGCCAGAAGAGCATTGAAGATTGCTTTCAGCTCCAGAATGTTTATGGGCAGAACAGACTCTGACTGAGTCCAAGTTCCCTGAGCCTTTAGAGAGCCCCAGACTGCTCCCTATCCTAGAAGGCTGGTGTCTGTTGTCACTATCACCCAGGAAGGTCTGTGAAAGCAGGTTCCCTGGGAGATATGAGCCTGAGACAACCACCAAAGAAGAGAATCCCTTGTCTCCTGCTCCAGCTGTATTCGTGGAGACAAATCCGCATAATCTCCGTTCCATTGACTGAGCATGTTTAACTGCAGAGGTTTGAGGTGGAAACGAGCAAACGGGATGATGTCCATTGCCGCCACCATCAGTCCGATTACCTCCATGCACTGAGCCACTGATGTCTGAGGAGCGGACTGAAGTGCTAGGCAAGAATCGAAAATCTTTGATTTCCTGATTTCTGTCAGAGAAATCTTCATTGCTAGGGAATCTATTATGGTTCCCAAGAAAGTTACCCTTGTATTTGGAACTAAGGAGCTCTTTTCCAAATTTACCTTCCTTCCGTGAGATCTCAAGAAAGATAACAACATTTCTGTGTGGGACCTTGCTAGTTGAAAGGATGCGCCTGGACCAGGATGTCGTCCAGATAGGGTGCCACTGCAATGCCCCGTAATCGGAGCACCGCCAACAGGGACCCCAGAACCTTTGAGAAGATTCTGGGAGCTGTGGCAAGGCCGAAAGGAAGAGCCACAAATTGGAAGTGTTTGTCTAGAAATGCAAACCTTAGAAACTTGTGATGATCCCTGTGAATGGGAACATGCAGGTATGCGTCCTTTAAATCCACCGTTGTCATCAATTTACCCTCTTGGACCAAAGGAAGAATGGAACAAATAGTTTCCATCTTGAAGGACGGTACTCTGAGAAATTTGTTTAGACTCTTGAGATCTAAAATTGGTCTGAAGGTTCCCACCTTTTTGAGAACCACAAACAGATTGGAATAAAACCCCAGACCCCGTTCCTGTATTGGAACAGGCACTATCACTCCAAGGTCGGAGAGGTCCCATACACAGTGTAAGAGCGCCTCTCTTTTTGTCTGGTCTACAGATAATCTTGAAAGCAGAAACCTGCCTCTGGGAGGAAAATTCTTGAACTCTAGTTTGTATCCCTGGGACACTATGTCCACTGCCCAGGGGACCTGAACATCTCTAACCCAAGCCTGAGTGAAGAAGGAAAGCCTGCCCCCCACAAGATCCGGTCCCGGATCGGGGGCAGGCCCTTCATGCTGTCTTTGCTTCAATAGCAGACTTTTTGGATTGTTTTCCCTTGTTCCAAGACTGGAAGAGGAAGCGGAAGAATTTTCCTAGAATTTCGAAAGGAACGAAAATTACTCTGACGTCCCTTCTCTTATCCTGAGGGAGATGACCCTTTCCTCCCGTACTATCAGAGATTATTTCCGTCAAAATCTGGTCCAAACAAGGTCTTCCCCTTGTAAGGAATCGCTAAAAGTTTAGACTTAGATGACACATCCGCAGACCAAGGTTTTAACCATAAGGCTCTGCGGGCTAGTACAGCAAAACCTGAAACCTTTTCTCCCAGTTTGATAACCTGTAGGGAAGCATCAGTAATAACGGAATTAGCCAACTTAAGGGCTTTTATCCTATCCTGGATCTCATCAAGGGGAGTGTCTGTCCTAATAGCATCAGACAACGCATCAAACCAATATGCCGCAGCACTAGTGACGGTAGCAATGCACACAGCAGGTTGCCATTGTAAACCTTGGTGTACATACATCTTCTTGAGTAACCCCTCTAATTTTTTGTCCATAGGATCTTTAAAGGCACAACTATCCTCTATGGGGATAGTAGTTCTCTTGGCCAGAGTGGAAATAGTTTCTTCCACCTTGGGTACTGTTTGCCAAGCCTCCTTGATAAGAGTCCGATATGGGAAACATCTTTTTAAATATAGGAGATGGAGAAAAAGGGATACCCGGTCTCTCCCATTCCTTAGCAATGATCTCAGAAGCTCTGTCCGGTACTGAAAAAACCTCTACCGAGGAAGGTACATCAAAATATTTGTTTAGCTTACTGGATTTCTTAGGATTAACTTTGACCATAGTGTCGCTGTCATCCAAAGAAGCTAAAACCTCCTTAAGTAACAGACGGAGGTGCTCTAGCTTAAACCTGAAGGATACAACTTCAGTATCAGCAGGAGGAATTACAGTTTCAGAATCTGATATTTCCCCCTCAGATGCTACCGAAAGATCCTCCTCCTCAGGCTTCTGGGAGGGGGCATCCGAAATAGCAACAACTGCGTCAGTAACCCCTACTGAATGTTTACTTTTCCTCTTGTGCTTTCCCTGCAGCATGGGAAAAGCAGACAACGCATCAGAAACCGCAGAGGACATGAGAGAAGCGATGTCTTGCAACGTAACTCCAGGAGGAGTTGGAGAGGAAGCGCAGGGCACTGCATGTGTGGGCGATACAAGTTGGGACGCTTGAGGAGAAAGCTGCGGCATATACTGAACATTGTCATTAGACTCCTGAACAGCATCCGCCTTGGAAAATGATGGCTCAGAAAAAAGTCTATCCCTATAATTTAAAGTCCTCTCAATACATGAGGAACAGAAAGGGATTGGTGGTTCCACATTGGCATCAAAACACAAAGAACAAGTGACATTTTGCAAAGCCTCTTGGTCCATTCTGAATCACAATGGATTAAATTAACAAATAATAACCTTAATTTTTTAATAAAAATTAAAATAGAAAAAAAGTTACTGTTCCTTTAAATGTTAAACCGTAACTTTTTTACTTTAGTCTGCAGAATGAGGAAATTTGCTAAATAACAATAATAGAACACCTCTACCCCTCAGCTTCTTTGCTGAGATGCCTACCTGACCTGCTACACCGGAGCTTTGTCAATCCCTTTACTAGATAAACGATCCGGACTCCAGCAGCAGACGAAATGAGCCGTTCTCCGTTCCTAGAAACGCAATGCTTTCAGAAAATCATGCGTTTCTAGACAAACCCTGAAATTCTCTTCCTCCACTCTCGGAAGTGAAGAAAAGTGGCGCGCAATGCAGATTGCCCAAAAACAACAATCTCCCGGTCGGCATTTTGTTAAAGTCTAACTGCCGGGAGTAGTGGAACCACCAGAGTAATTACCAAGCGGTCTTTTCTCAGCCCCAGTGCCTGCATAAACAGCTGTCATATGAGTCCTCTCCAGAATAAGAGAGTTTAAAGTGAAGGTCCTTTTTTCTTATTTACAAGACTTATTGTCAAAAGGAATGTTAAATTTATTGTAGTCGCTTATTTCATATGTCCCAAAAAATATTGCTTTACATATAAACAGTATGTTTATTATACCTCCGTTTTCGCCGTACGCTCCGCCCCATCAACACTTCCTTATTCTCATCTGCTGACGTAGCTTTGTTGTTTAGAAGAGGACTACGCTCGTGCACCCGCGATAGATTTGAACTGCGCATGCGTATCCTCCGATCCACGGCGCATGCGTTCCAGTAAGTGCCATAACTTACGTTCTAAAACTGTATCATTCATTGATATGCAAGTCTGTCCCGCAGTCGCAAGATCGTTCCAGACAATCTATCACTTCATTGCCATATGTAAATATTTATTTACGGTCAATATATATATTGTTTATATCGATGTGATAACATGCCAGCGGTTTTGCTGTAATCGAAAACGAGACCAATGCTGACGAATCAATGTAACTAAGGCTAGAACTGAAAACGCATGCGCGTTACATGAACGAGCATGCCGATGATGATGCGCTGTTTGTATAAACGCATGCGCATAGGGTGGCGATGACGAAAGAGAAAAGAGGCTGGACGCCATGGGGGTAAAATACCAATAGGACCTAATATATGTCAATCACTGAAGGTACTATGGCGGGCGAATTGTGAAGCATCAACGGAGCGGGTACAACAAGTAAAAAATAAAAGTTATTATTGTTTTTAACTATATTTTGGTGAATGAACATCATATTGATTTTTGATGATACATTGAAATATGCGATCCTGGACGCCAGACTTGACCTTCACTTTAATTGTCCCTCTTTAAAATAAAGTGCCTTCATATTAAAATGGCCCTCTTGTCATTTATGTCTTGAAATAAAGTGCCCACTTTTTCTGAGTGTTTTTCTCCTTTGCAGAAATAATAAAGTCAGCACTTACCTCGCAAATCTGCCCGACAGCAAGGCAGCTCACCAGGTTTGAGAGGTCCTCTCCCTCACATAGACCTGTGGAAAGAAAAAAAAGACTGAGTAATTTCACTCAGGCTTTCAGAGTTAGGGCAGCATAAATTACATGGGAGGCGCAGTGAGAATTATGTCCCACAAGTTCCCAGTGCTCTAAAGCCACCACCGCCCTACTGAAGAGACTGATGTGTACTACGGCTAGACACTAGGACAAAGCAGCAAAATCTTGCACCATGCAAAATAATAAAATCTTGCTTGAAGAATCTTTTTCTAACACCTAACTTTACCACTTCCTTGCTCTAACATAGGCAAAGAGAATGACTGGGGTGGGAGGGAGGGGAGGTGATATTTGGCAGCTTTGCTGTGGTGCTCTTTGCCGCCTCCTGGTGGGCAGGAGTGATATTCCCAATAGTAATTAGATGATCCGTGAACTCATCGTGTCATTAGAAAGAAATATTTTTTTTATATTTTGATAATGGAAGTATATCGGAAAGTTTTTTTTAAAAATTGCTGTTTTATCTGAATTATGAAACTTTAAATTTGACTTTGGTGGCCATTTAAACATTTACTGAAAGATAAAATAAATGTTAAGTTTTATGTCCCTTTAGGTAAAAAAAAGTCCTTGTAACATGATACACAGTGAAAGCTTAATTCACAGCACAAGCTTGTTAACATCTGAACCCTAATTAGCCACAGCTAATTGTATTATTTATTAAATATATTATTTAAAAAAAACACTAACTTTGTTATTCCCGTTATGATGAGCCTCTGACTGCTTGTAACAAATGTTTCAGCAACCCCTGTGACATCCGCTATATGAAGCTAGTAGGGGCGTGAGAGCATGCGGCTATATAAAAATATGGGGCGGCTGCTGCACTTGCTATTGGCTGAACCATCTTTTATTAATTTTCTTCAGAAAGGTAATGCATTTATAAAGGAGTTGCATAGTTTAATGGGATAATGATAGTATTTTTAAAAAACGGACTTTCATTCATCAAAGTTTACCTTCACTGTAATATAACAGTGTTGGTTAAACAAAACCCGGGGAATGGGTGATAAAAGGATGATCTATCTTTTTAAACAACAAAACTTCTGGTGTTGACTGTCCCTTTAAAAGCTATTGACCTTTTTATACTTCTTACTTTATTTGCACTCTCTAGTACCTACTCTCAGAAATAATTTTACTAATATAATAACGTTAAAGCTGTTATATTGATACTGAAATTAGCAAGAAATGTTTGAGTGCAACTCATCCCTACTGACCAATCGCTCACTGCCTGATAAGGAAAACTCAACAGTGACGCATTTCACACAAAAAACAAAGCAACCTTTATTTTTCATATTTTTGAAATATCTTCTTTTAGGGGCAACAAAAAAATAATTTAAAGGGACAGTAAAGTCATAATTAGAAATTCATGATTTAGACAGAATATACCATTTTAAACAACTGTCCAATTTACTTCTGTTATTTCATTTGCTTCATTCTCTTGTTATCCTTTGCTGAAAGGTTTATCTAGGTAAGCTCAGGAGCAGCAAATTGGTGCTGATTGGTGGCTGCATATTTATACCGATTGTCATTGGCTCACCCATGTGTTCAGTTAGAAACTAGTAGTGCATTGCTGCTCCTTCAACACATGATACCAAGAGAATGAAGCAAATTGCAAATTTGATACTAGACGTATATTGGAAAGTTGTTTAAAATTGTATGTTCTACCTAAATCATGAAATACATTTTTTTGGTTTCATGTGCCTTTAAGTTGATGTTGAACTTCTCTAGATTCTATGGAGCCAGCGGTTATGCACTAGCAAAGTTAAATATATTTTTGGGTGCCAGATGAATTACGTAAAATGGCAAAATAATTTAGACCCAGCTATTTTTTAGTGCCCACGTTCTGACCTTATATGATTGTAGCATAATTCTGACGGGTTCTGTAGCTTGAGAGTCCCTGTTTGGCTGCCAAGCTCTTTTACGTTCTTCATGCCCTTCTTCGTGCCCATGGTTCTGTGTAGAACTCTCAGGGTCGGCAGATTCTAGTCCCTGCAGTCCTCCGTTCTCCTCAGGTCCGTCAACATCAGTCTTGGCAGGTTCCTCCAGGTTGAGAGAGGTTGTTTCTTTAATGAACTCAACTGGAGATTCAGGGCTTTTAGACATTGGTTCAATGTCTCTTTTAGGAGTACTGGACTTAGCCAGTGATTTGGGGATTTTGATTTGTTCAGTGTCATTTTGAGTTCCACTAGGTGTAATCTGAGATTTGCGGCTTTCATAGGTAATTTGCTTTATATCATCTTTAGGGTTGCTAAATATGACCTTAGATTTGAGCCTTTTTGAAGTAATTTGTTCTTTTTTATTTTTTGGTGCACCAGACTTAGCCTGAGATTTGGAGTTCTGAGAAGTTCTTTGATCTGTGCTATTTTGAGAAGCACTGGATTTGGACTGAGATTTAGGGCTCTGTTCCGGTTCCAAACATCCATTTTCAGATAAAGCTCCAAGCTACAAAAAATACAGGGAGTGAAGCAGATAAGTGTAGAACAAGGACAAGTATCAGAGCGAAGTCTTTTCATCTTTAAAGGGACATGAAACCCAATTATTTTTCTTTCATGATTCAGATAGAGCATACATTTGTAAACAACTTTTCAATTCACTTCTATTATCAATTTTGCTTCATTCTCTTGGTATCCTTTCTGGAAGGAGCAGCAATGCACTTCTCAGAACTAGCTGAAGACATCAGTAAGCCAATCACATGAGGCATATATCTGCAGCTAACAATCAGCAGCTAGCTCCCAGCTCCTTAGCCTACCTAGTAATACTTTTCAACAAAGGATACCAAGAGAATGAAGCAAATTTGATAAAATAAGTAAATTAGAAAGTTGTTTAAAACTGTATGCTCTGACTCACAAAAGAAAAAATTTGAGTTGCATGTCTATTTAAGATTTACCTCTAAAACATGCTAGCAATTTCTGTATTGTTTTCTATAAGTGTTACTCTATTAAAGTGAATGTCAATTTTCATGAATTAGTGCACGGTTTTTAAAAAATTTATTAAAAAACACGGGCACTTTCATTCATGAAAGTTTACATTGCCCCGTATTTTTACAAATACTTAACTTTCTCTTGTGCAAAGCCGGATCGCCAATCCCCCGCTTCTCCTGCTGTACTTAAACAGCAATGACAAAACCGGCTTCCTCCAATCACAGCGTGGCCTCACAAGATGGACACTGTGGGGGAGGGATGATTGGAGGAAGCTGGTTTCGTCATTGGTGATGTATGTACAGAGGAACGGCAGGTGGGGGGTCGGTGATCCGGCTTTGCAGAAGAGAAAGGTAAGTATTTGTAAAAATACAGTGCAATGTAAACTTTCATGAATAAAAGTGCCCCTGTTTTTAATAGTATTTTTAAAAACAGGGCACTAATTCATGAAAGTTTACATTCACGTTAAATCAGTTACTTGTGTGTAATAAAAACATAATTTATGCTTACCTGATAAATTCCTTTCTCCTGTAGTGTAGTCAGTCCACGGGTCATCCATTACTTATGGGATATTAACTCCTCCCTAACAGGAAGTGCAAGAGGATCACCCAAGCAGAGCTGCTATATAGCTCCTCCCCTCTACGTCATACCCAGTCATTCGACCGAAAACCAAACGAGAAAGGAGAAACTATAGGGTGCAGTGGTGACTGGAGTATAATTTAAAATTTAGACCTGCCATAAAAAACAGGGCGGGCCGTGGACTGACTACACTACAGGAGAAAGGAATTTATCAGGTAAGCATAAATTATGTTTTCTCCTGTTAAGTGTAGTCAGTCCACGGGTCATCCATTACTTATGGGATACCAATACCAAAGCTAAAAGTACACGGATGACGGGAGGGACAGGCAGGATCTTTACACGGAAGGAACCACTGCCTGAAGAACCTTTCTCCCAAAAACAGCCTCAGAAGAAGCAAAAGTGTCAAATTTGGAAAATTTGGAAAAAGTATGAAGAGAAGACCAAGTTGCAGCCTTGCAAATCTGTTCAACAGAGGCCTCATTCTTAAAGGCCCACGTGGAAGCCACAGCTCTCGTAGAATGAGCTGTAATTCTTTCAGGAGGCTGCTGTCTAGCAGTCTCATAGGCTAAGCGTATTATGCTACGAAGCCAGAAAGAGAGAGAGGTAGCAGAAGCTTTTTGACCTCTCCTCTGTCCAGAATAAACGACAAACAGGGAAGAAGTTTGGCGAAAATCTTTAGTTGCCTGTAAATAAAATTTCAGGGCACGGACAACGTCTAGATTGTGTAGAAGTCGTTCCTTCTTTGAAGAAGGGTTAGGACACAATGAAGGAACAACAATCTCTTGATTGATATTCCTGTTAGTGACTACCTTAGGTAAGAACCCAGGTTTAGTACGCAGAACTACCTTGTCTGAATGAAAAATCAGATAAGGAGAATCACAATGTAAGGCCGATAACTCAGAGACTCTTCGAGCCGAGGAAATAGCCATTAAAAATAGAACTTTCCAAGATAACAGCTTGATATCAATAGAATGAAGGGGTTCAAACGGAACACCCTGTAAAACGTTAAGAACTAAGTTTAAGCTCCACGGTGGAGCAACAGTCTTAAACACAGGCTTGATCCTGGCCAAAGCCTGACAAAAAGCCTGAACGTCTGGAACTTCTGACAGACGTTTGTGTAAAAGGATTGACAGAGCTGAGATCTGTCCCTTTAAAGAACTTGCAGATAAACCCTTTTCTAAACCTTCTTGTAGAAAAGACAATATCCTAGGAATCCTAACCTTACTCCATGAGTAACTCTTGGATTCGCACCAATGTAAGTATTTACGCCATATTTTATGGTAAATTTTCCTGGTAACAGGTTTCCTAGCCTGTATTAAGGTATCAATTACTGACTCCGAAAATCCACGCTTTGATAAAATCAAGCGTTCAATCTCCATGCAGTCAGCTTCAGAGAAAATAGATTTTGATGTTTGAAAGGACCCTGAATTAGAAGGTCCTGTCTCAGAGGCAAAGACCAAGGTGGACAGGATGACATGTCCACTAGATCTGCATACCAGGTCCTGCGTGGCCACGCAGGCGCTATTAGAATCACCGATGCTCTCTCCTGTTTGATCCTGGCAATCAATCGAGGAAGCATCGGGAAGGGTGGAAACACATAAGCCATCTTGAAGGTCCAAGGTGCTGTCAGAGCATCTATCAGAACAAGGAAGCTTGGCGTTCTGGCGAGACGCCATGAGATCCATATCTGGTTTGCCCCAACGCCGAAGTATTTGGGCAAAGACTTCCGGATGAAGTTCCCACTCCCCCGGATGAAAAGTCTGGCGACTTAGGAAATCCGCCTCCCAGTTCTCCACGCCTGGGATGTGGATCGCTGATAGGTGGCAAGAGTGAGACTCTGCCCAGAGAATTATCTTTGAGACTTCCATCATCGCTAGGGAACTCCATGTCCCTCCTTGATGGTTGATGTAAGCCACAGTCGTGATGTTGTCCGACTGAAACCTGATGAACCTCAGAGATGCTAGCTGAGGCCAAGCTAGAAGGGCATTGAAAACTGCTCTTAATTCCAGAATGTTTATGGGAAGGAGACTCTCCTCCTGAGTCCAAGATCCCTGAGTCTTCAGGGAATTCCAGACAGCGCCACAACCTAGCAGGCTGGCGTCTGTTGTTACAATCGTCCAATCTGGTCTGCTGAAGGGCATCCCCTTGGACAGATGTGGCCGAGAGAGCCACCATAGAAGAGAATTTCTGGTCTCTTGATCCAGATTCAGCATAGGGGACAAATCTGAGTAATCCCCATTCCACTGACTTAGCATGCACAATTGCAGTGGTCTGAGATGCAGGCGTGCAAAGGGAACTATGTCCATTGCCGCTACCATTAAACCGATTACCTCCATGCATTGAGCCACTGACGGGTGTGGAATGGAATGAAGGACACGGCAAGCATTTAGGAGTTTTGTTAACCTGTCCTCTGTCAGGTAAATTTTCATTTCTACCGAATCTATAAGAGTCCCTAAGAAGGGAACTCTTGTGAGTGGCAATAGAGAACTCTTTTCTTCGTTCACCTTCCACCCATGTGACCTTAGAAATGCCAGTACTAACTCTGTATGAGACTTGGCAGCTTGGAAACTTGACGCTTGTATCAGAATGTCGTCTAGGTACGGAGCTACCGATATTCCTCGCGGTCTTAGTACCGCCAGAAGAGAACCCAGAACCTTTGTGAAGATTCTTGGAGCAGTAGCTAACCCGAAGGGAAGAGCTACAAACTGGTAATGCCTGTCTAGGAAGGCAAACCTTAGGTACCGGTAATGATCCTTGTGAATCGGTATGTGAAGGTACGCATCCTTTAAATCCACTGTGGTCATGTACTGACCCTTTTGGATCATGGGTAAGATTGTCCGAATAGTTTCCATTTTGAACGATGGAACTCTTAGGAATTTGTTTAGGATCTTTAAATCCAAGATTGGTCTGAAGGTTCCTTCTTTCTTGGGAACCACAAACAGATTTGAGTAAAACCCTTGTCCGTGTTCCGACCGCGGAACCGGGTGGATCACTCCCATTAGTAAAAGATCTTGTACACAGCGTAGAAACGCCTCTTTCTTTATCTGGTTTGTTGACAACCTTGAAAGATGAAACCTCCCTTTTGGAGGAGAAGCTTTGAAGTCCAGAAGATATCCCTGAGATATGATCTCTAACGCCCAGGGATCATGGACATCTCTTGCCCAAGCCTGGGCGAAGAGAGAAAGTCTGCCCCCCACTAGATCCGTTTCCGGATCGGGGGCCCTCACTTCATGCTGTCTTAGGGGCAGCAGCAGGTTTTCTGGCCTGCTTGCCCTTGTTCCAGGTCTGGTTAGGTTTCCAGCCCTGTCTGTAGCGAGCAACAGTTCCTTCCTGTTTAGGAGCGGAGGAAGTTGATGCTGCTCCAGCCTTGAAGTTGCGAAAGGCAAGAAAATTAGACTGTCTAGCCCTTGGTTTGGCTCTGTCTTGAGGCAGGGCATGGCCCTTACCTCCAGTAATGTCAGCGATAATTTCTTTCAAACCGGGCCCGAATAAGGTCTGCCCCTTGAAAGGTATGTTAAGCAATTTTGATTTAGAAGTCACATCAGCTGACCAGGATTTAAGCCACAGCGCTCTGCGCGCCTGAATGGCGAATCCGGAGTTCTTAGCTGTAAGCTTAGTTAAATGTACTACGGCATCAGAAATAAATGAATTAGCTAGCTTAAGGACTCTAAGCTTGTCTGTAATCTCATCCAATGTAGCTGAGCTAATGGTCTCTTCCAGAGACTCAAACCAGAATGCCGCCGCAGCCGTGACAGGCGCAATGCATGCAAGGGGTTGCAATATAAAACCTTGTTGAACAAACATTTTCTTAAGGTAACCCTCTAACTTTTTATCCATTGGATCTGAAAAAGCACAGCTATCCTCCACCGAGATAGTGGTACGCTTAGCTAAAGTAGAAACTGCTCCCTCCACCTTAGGGACCGTCTGCCATAAGTCCCGTGTGGTGGCGTCTATTGGAAACATCTTTCTAAATATAGGAGGGGGTGAGAAAGGCACACCGGGTCTATCCCACTCCTTGTTAACAATTTCTGTAAGCCTTTTAGGTATAGGAAAAACGTCAGTACACGTCGGTACCGCAAAATATTTATCCAGCCTACATATTTTCTCTGGGATTGCAACCGTGTTACAATCATTCAGAGCCGCTAATACCTCCCCTAGTAACACACGGAGGTTCTCAAGCTTAAATTTAAAATTTTAAATGTCTGAATCCAGTTTATTTGGATCAGATCCGTCACCCACAGAATGAAGCTCTCCGTCTTCATGTTCTGCAAATTGTGACGCAGTATCAGACATGGCCCTAGTATTTTCAGCGCACTCTGTTCTCACTCCAGAGTGGTCGCGTTTACCCCTAAGTTCTGGCAATTTAGATAAAACTTCAGTCATAACATTAGCCATGTCTTGCAAAGTGATTTGTAATGGCCGCCCTGATGTACTTGGCGTCACAATATCACGCACCTCCTGAGCGGGAGATACAGGTACTGACACGTGAGGAGAGTTAGTCGGCATAACTTCCCCCTCGTTGTCTGGTGAAATTTTCTTTACATGTACAGATTGGCTTTTACTTAAAGGGTCATTAAACTCAATATTTTTATTTCATGATTCAGACAGAGAACACAATTTTAAACAACATTCCAATTTACTTCTATTATCTAATTTGCTTCATTTTTTAGATATCCTTTGTTAAAGAAATAGCAATGCACATGGGTGAGCCAATCACATGAGGCAAATGTGTGCAGCCACCAATCAGAAGCTACTGAGCCTATCTAGATATGCTTTTCAGGAATGAATATCAAGAGAATGAAGCAAATTAGATAATAGAAGTAAATTAGAAAGTTGTTTAAAATGGTATTCTCTATCTGAATCATGAAAGAAACATTTGGGGTTTAATGTCCCTTTAAAGTAGCATCAATGCAATTAGTACACAAATTTCTATTGGGCTCCACATTGGCCTTTGAACATATTGCACAAAGAGATTCCTCTATGTCAGACATGTTTAAACAAACTAGCAATTAAACTAGCAAGCTTGGAAAATACTTTTCAAATAAATTTACCAGCAATATAAAAAACGTTACTGTGCCTTTAAGAAGCACACAAAAAACTGTCACAGTTGAAATAACATGAACCGGATTAGTTATAGAAACCAAATTTTCACATTAAATGCATTAATTTAGCAAAGGATTGCACCCACTAGCAAATGGATGATTAACCCCTTAATACCAAAAAACGGATAACAATAAAAATATATACGTTTTTATCACAGTCAAAGCACAGTCTCACAGGTCTGCTGTGAGTGATTACCTCCCTCAAAACTAGTTTTGGAGACCTCTGAGCTCTGTAGAGACGTCCTGGATCATGCAGGGAGAACAGGAAGACTTGTGACTGAATTTTTACTGCGCAGTAAAAGCGCCAAAATAGGCCCCTCCCACTCATACTACAACAGTGGGGAAGCTCAGTAAACTGATTTTATTCAAAACAAACGACAGCCATGTGGAAAAATAATGCCCATGAAAATTTTTCACCAAGTACCTCAGAGAAAAAACGATTAACATGCCAGTAAACGTTTTAAATATAAATATATGAGATGTTAATAAAAAGCCTGTTGCTAGTCGCTTTCACTGCAGAGAGGCTATAAGTTATATATAAACAGTATTTTCTTAGTGAAGTGCCATTCCCCAGAAATACTTCAGTGCAAACATACACACATATCAGCCTGATACCAGTTACTACTACTGCATTTAAGGCTGTACTTACATTACATCGGTATTAGCAGTATTTTCTCAGTCAATTCCATTCCTTAGAAAATAATATACTGCAACATACCTCCTTGCAGGTGAGCCTGCCCGCTGTCCCCTGTTCTGAAGTTACCTCACTCCTCAGAATGGCCGAGAACAGCAAATGGATCTTAGTTACGTCCGCTAAGATCATACACAACTCAGGTAGATTCTTCTTCTAATGCTGCCTGAGAAAAAACAACACACTCCGGTGCTGTTTAAAATAACAAACTTTTGATTGAAGAAATAAAAAACTAATTTTAATAACCACAGTCCTCTCACACGTCCTATCTATTAGTTAGGTGCAAGAGAATGACTGGGTATGACGTAGAGGGGAGGAGCTATATAGCAGCTCTGCTTGGGTGATCCTCTTGCACTTCCTGTTAGGGAGGAGTTAATATCCCATAAGTAATGGATGACCCGTGGACTGACTACACTTAACAGGAGAAATAGTGTTTTAATGAAAGCTGCCTAAAATTACAAATAACAATACTGAATTTAATGCTAATTATTTTGGAGGCCATCTAAGCAGTCCACTCATATTCTACTTACTAGTTGGGTTTTGGAAAATGTGTCAATGACTTGGTTCTTGCAAGCCCCTTGCTCCAGCGTCATTTCCTCAGACAGGTTTGGAATGTAATTGATGTCATTTCGCTGAAATATGGCAAACTCATCTTCATCCTGATCAGACTGCAGGGGTAGAAACAAACTTTTATGGATGGAGCACATAATATACAGTATATATATTCTATGGATTATTTACAATTTTCATGTGCATGAACCAGACACCGCATTAGACCTAAATCGCAAAACACGAATAGCGTTATGCATATTTTATATTTTTATGTTCTTCACATAAAAAAATTAATTTTTATCACTAAATATATATTTCTATATACATGTGATAATGTTAATGTAAAATAGCTATCTATATATCTATAGGAGTAGATATACAGGAATAGGTATAAACATATATATATATATATATATATATATATATATATATATATATATATATATATATATATATATATATATATATATATATATATACACACACACACACATTTATAATCAAAATATGTATTTACAATAAAAAAAAAAAAAAAAACATTTTTCCTGTATGTGTAGAACATTGGAATGTGAAAAATGTACAGTAAATACACAGTAAAACACATTATTAAAAATGATAGTGTAAATATTATTTAGACACACACACATATATATATATATATATATATATATATATATATATATATATATATGTGCAATAGTACAAAAACAAGGAGAAAGCGCACCTCCGATTCAAGGGTATATTTAATAGTAAAATGAAGCGCAAATAGCACGTCACAATAGTCCCTGCAGTTCCTCTGGTGTACCATCAAGTGTTCTCCTCTCGAGTGGATAGTAGATTAGGACGCTGCCTAATTGTGCCAGCTGGCTGCTTACTCACTTTATATCACTTCAGATGCCACAGGTTACGGAAGCCTCTCAGGGACACGCCCCTATGCGTTTCGTCCGCCAATCATGCAGATTTACTCAACGAATATAACGTATGTGTCTAATATCACAAAGCTACTTAAAGGGACATTGTCATGATACAATCATGTGGAGTAGTTGATACATGGATTGGCTACTCAGCAGAGGTGGTATTGTGTCCTCAGCGTGGAAGAGGTTAAGGTGAATTGCTTTTTTGCTGTGTGTGTGTGTGTGAAGTCTGCTCTCAGAAAGCTGTAAGCTGAGATTCCCCTCCTTCCTTTCCCCCTCCCCCCTTTCCTTCCCCCCTCCTTAGTAGTGTAGCTGTGTATAGGAATCCAGCACGCTCCTCCCCATGGAGATTGATAGTGGTAGTTAAAACTTGTTGGCATTGGCTGAAGTCGTCATAAATTATAACCAGGGCGTTGTCTTTGACAAGACAAAGGAAAGATTGGGTTTAAGTTTGCAACAGATATTCTTTTTAGGCAGAACTGCCTTGGGACCAAGAGACTAACATCAGATGGCAGCTCTCCACATACCTAAAGGAATTTGATAATAAGTAAGGTATTGTGTAATTCTTTTCAGGTCCAATTTTGTTTTTAAAGAACTGTAGCTTTGTAATTGTATGTTGTTTTTGAATGTCTTTATAATTTTGCACTGTGTAACCTGTGTTGATGTTTTTGTTATTAAACACATAGAAAATCTCATTCTGTCTTTGGGCTCTAATATCTGAATTCACACTCCTGTTGAGACAAGGTTAAAGGCACGTTACCAAGGTGTTAAATAGTGTGAGTTTTTAGGGGTTCCCCAGAACTCCCCTTTAATTTAAAAGTTTTGGTGGTGGCAGCAGGGAAATTGTTAATTAGAGCAGTGTGGACAAGAATTGGGGGCTAATGAGGTGTCCCTTCTAAGGTGCTTTTGCAGAGTTGCAAGGATAAGGGAACCAGAGCTGTGTGCCATTAACACCTTCATGCCCACATCCCTCTATTGTGACGTTGAGAAGGTTTGATTCGTAACAAACTGGCTGGCAGCGGTGGGGATATTTAGAGGTTTTTAGTGCTATTTGTATAGTACTAAAAGAAATTACATGTTTTTGTGTAATTTCCCAAAGACAGAACTCAGTGCCTAATTGCAGAGATATATATATATATACACAGATTACAGTGCAAAGAAGCAGTTTTTTCCCCCTCCCTCTTGTTGTTTGTTGCTGTGCTCAGTATGGAAGAATATAGGAGAATGCCTGAATGGTCTCTGGAGTTTCTTTGCAAGAAAAGAGGAATTACTATTCTTGGCAAAGGGAAAGAACAGCTGATACTGAGATTGCTGGAGGCAGAGGGCCTCACAACAGAGTTTGAAACAGTCACAGAAAGGGTTACTGTGGAAGCTGTAACTCAAGACCTGGTACCCAACACTGATGATCCTCTTGTAACCCAGGAGATGATCCCTACTGCTGTTACCCCTGTGAGTGAAAATGAGTCTAGGCTACAAACAGCACTCAGGTACTTGGGGGATGCTGATCCTAAACTGAGAATGTTATTGATCCTCAAGTTTCAAGAGGCAGCTGAGAGAAAGAGGGTGGCTGCAGAAAGAGAAAGAAAAGAAGAGAGAAAAAGAGGGAGAGAGGCTGCTGAGAGAAAAAGAGAGCACGAAATCGCTATAAGGAATACCCAGCGGAGACATGTGCTAGAGGTTTTTGACTTTACCATAAACGAGGCACCTCTCCTGTACCCAGAATTTTTGCCATATATTTGCCAGACAGTGAGCCCGTTGGCCAGAAGAATGCTCCTGGAAATGGAACCTGATTCAGCAGCAGGGGCTACAGACAGCACTAACAACGAAGCCCCAGTAGCCAAGTGTTCCACTGTGCAAGCTGTATCACCTCCCTGGAGGGAGGGAATGTGCCAGCAACTGACAACCGATTCTACAGAAGTACCTTCCCCTGGAACATCTCCCATCAAGGGGGCAGAAGTTGCATTGGGCAAGGGGGATACCCGCCCATGCATTTGGTGCCACGAGTTTGGACGCCTGAGTTTTGCCTGCCCCACCAACGAGAAACCTTAACATGCAGTCTGGGGTAGGAATTCAGCAGAGAAACCTGCAGCAGCTTTGTTTGTGGGTGGGTCAGCAGGTAATCTGCAGAGCGTCACAGAGGGAGACTGTGTGACCATGAGACTTCATGACACTGGGGCTGGATTTCGCATTCTCAACGTCACAGACATTCCAGACAAAATTTAAATGCACAGCAATGAATTACATCTTTCAGTAGAAACATATTTGCAATTTACATATATTGGCAAAAATGCTTCTAGTAAAAGTTATCATTGTTTTAGTGTTAGTAGTTTTCTCTGCACGTGCATGTGAATCATAGCTAGATATTCTCAGTGCACCAGCATTTTAAATACTGCAGCTGCTCAGAGCACCAGTGGGGCTTGTATCATATCAGCAATTAACAAACTGAGTCATTACAAGATGGTACAAGCACCTTAGGCTCTCTGCGTAAGTGCTGTGCTTAAAATGCTGGTGCGCGGTGTTAAATACACTTTTGAAACAACTATAGATTTTTTTAGAAGCATTTTTTGCTAATACATTTATTTGCCTGGAATGTCTCTTTAATATACATAGTCTGTGCTCCCTCTAGTGGCAGATAAGTAAATATGTCATATTACTGCATCACTTGCTGGACAAAATATAAACTGATTCCAGAATGTAATAATCCATAGTTACTTCTTATAATTATATTACTGTATACACTATCAGTGCCAGTGAATGGGTCAGAATATATTTTAAGTATGTGACATTATTAAATCATTAAAACATAATTCTACATTTGTATACATTATAGTGAATAATAATAATATCTGAAATTATGCATCACTGTACTGACATACAGATATACAGCAAAATATCAGATAGAAAAAATGAATATGTACAAACTATATAAATCTGTACACACTATGTAAACCTCTATTTAAGATTTCAATTTAAAATTTAAAAACCTTGGTCAATCAAAAACAAATCACATAAAAGCTTGAACGTCTAAATCAGAATAGAATGAAGACTACATATCCTAAAGCTCTCCTGTTCCCTTATCTTTAATAATCTATTATGGCAAGATGGAGAGATCCAAACTATAACCTGGATGCGTAATGTTTCAGGATTACCGTTTTTACTTGATAGCTAGATTGAGACTGTGCTCTTTCCAACACACGCAAAAAAAAAATGATATTGCTTGTCCGTAAAACTTATCACAACACTTGTAACCTAGCCCGTAGAGTTGCAGGGTCACTAGTGTTAAAATGACACGCTGTAACGAATTAGACAAGGCCATTTTTCCACTACAATGCTCCTCTAATGTAATTTTTTTTTATCTATACTCGACCTTTGATTAAAGAAGAAACCTTTGACCTAATTAAACAGACTTTGAACCGTACATCTAAATGTTAGCAGACAAACACATAAATCCAATGTGCCTAGAACACATGACAGAATTGAATACATCTATGTGATCAATTACTGATTCTGTCCTTACTAGAACAATGCATTTTAAAAGGGACAGTAAACACCTTAAAGTGAACATAAAGTTTAATGAATGAGTGCCCGGTTTTTAAAAATACTATTAAAAACAGGGGCACTTTCATTCATTAAACTTTACATTGCAGCGTTTCTAAAAAAAAAAAAAAAAAATACTTACCTTTTTCTTTAGGAAACCGAGACCGTGATCCTCCGCCCGCAGCTCCTCTGTACTTAGCACCGCAATGACGAAACCGGCTTCCTCCAGTCATGGCGTGCACCCCGAAGCGTCTATCTCGTGAGGCCACGCAACGATTGGAGGAAGACGTTTTTGTCATCGATATGCTAAGTACAGAGGAGCTGCAGGCAGAGGATCGCCGGTCTGGGTTTCCTAAAGAAAAAGGTATTTAAAAAAAAACACTGCAATGTAAAGTTTAATGAATGAAAGTGCCCCTGTTTTTAAGAGTATTTTTAAAAACCGGCACTCAGTCATTCATCTTTACATTCACTTCAAGGTTTTGAAGCAATGTCCCAACTGTAGCAATGTCCCACCAATGACAAAGATCAGAAAAGTTTCAGCACAGCTGAAGAGATCATATCCATCTTTATTCAGGACTCAGAACTAGTTACGCGACCCCCCGCAGTGCTGCAACTTTTCTGATCTTTATATGAAATGTTTAGATATGAGTAGTAAAACAACTTTGCAATATACCTTTTGCCATATTTTCCTAAAAATGTAACTGAATATTGTGGATTTTCTCATTCTGAGAGATAAAAATGAACACTGCGGACTTCTCAATGCTAAGCCTGCTATAAATATGTCCCTAGTTGGCTTCAGCAGATAACAACTGCAAAACAATGCACTTTATACTAACATAATGACTGTGGCTAGCCTTATAATCTGAAGCCTGGATTGGCTCATCCAAATAAGGCATATGGAGGGTGAAGTTTGGCTATTGGAAAACAACTGAAGTAAAACGGAAATCTGGTTCAGCACCATGGACAGAGCTGTACACAAATACTTTGGTTTAGTCATATAATCTCTAACTTCAAGGTGATATGATCTGCTAATAATCTGATGAACAACACAGTCTTCAGGCTGAAACTATACTCACCAGAGAGGCATCATCAGAATCAAGGGACGGAACCAGAGCTTGCACTGTGGAAAAGATAGATTCCCAGCTTGACAATCCAGACCATTTTGGTTGGGAGAACTCTTCTGATTTCTCTTGTTCCGATGTCATGTTTTAAGTAGATCCCACAATGTTACACAACAGGATCCAGCTAAAAAGACACAAGTTTTTGTTTGTTTGTTTACAATTAAAAAATAAAACATCATGTAAGGATATATAACCAAATACTTCCATGACAAACAGCACTGAAAGATATTTTTTTTTAGCAGTATCGAAGTGAGGATTACAGGGACACTGCAGCCAAAATTTGAATCCACATGGATGCATTTCACAAAAATGTGTCTAATGCAAGCTATAGCTGTTTCAAAAGTGTATTTAAAGTGTCAGTAAACCTTAAAAATAATGTTATATAATTCTGCACAAAGTGCAGAATTATATAACATTATATTAGCCTTATCTGTATAAAACGTAATATTCCCTTTGAATTTTAAAAATCCCGGCTGTTTTACAGACCCACTCTCTGTGCTCTGCTGAGCGGGTCTGTTTTATTCACACAGCGCATCGGGCAAGCTGTATAGTCACAGCCCGGCCCGACCGCGCCATAACACTAAGTGCAGCTCGCTCCTGCTCTGTCTGACAGCAGGAGCGAGCTGCACTGTGTATAATGGCGCGGTCGGGCCGGGCTGTGACTATACAGCTGGCCCGATGCGCTGTGTGAATAAAACAGACCCGCTCAGCAGAGCACAGAGAGTGGGTCTGTAAAACAGCCGGGGTTTTTTAAAATTCAAAGGGAATATTACGTTTTATACAGATAAGGCTAATATAATGTTATATATTTCTGCACTATGTGCAGAATTATATAACATTATTTTTGAGGTTTACTGTCCCTTTAAGTATGCACCGCGCACCAGCATTTTAAACACAGCACTTGCTCAGAGAGCCTAAGGTACTTTCACCATCTG